>NC_081412.1:405306093-405428593 GCF_030272615.1 Cryptomeria japonica | reverse complement strand
AATTCCTGATTCTGGTTTGTACTCCAAAAAAATCTAAAATTATTGTTCCCTCCAATGACAACCACTTCATTTTTTCCCGATTCTTAGAACGACTTATCTATTCTTCACATTCTCTCTATGTTTGTTCTTCCAATCTCTGCATTACCCCTCTTTTTCAACTATTCATTTTAGACTTTTATTGGTTGTGGTGGAAGTTAAATACTCAATTGATCTAGTGTCCCAACCACGTTGTGCCACCTAATCCATCACAACCAAGTCTAAACCAATCAATGAGACAAAACATTATCGATGAGGGGATCTCCCACATCTCCTTGATCCACTGATCCGAAAGACTCTTTCATGTCCCATTGGTGAGACCAGTTGATATTGATGAGATACTTTTGATGTCTCACCAACACATCAATGAAAGATGCGGTTAAGGCAAGTGCGGACAAAGTCCATTGAAGACTGTCAGGTTGAGTCATTTTAAGTCTCCTCGATGGAGTAAAATAGTGGCCAAAAATAGTGAAATAAACCCTATGGTCTGACATGGCCTCATCAAAAAGAGATCTCCCAAGTTTCCTCAATCTATGGTGATAAGTGTCAACATGAATAGATTAACACCCATTGATGAGAATTCCTCACATCAGAGAGAGTCTTTGTAGGTCTCTTTGATCCCAATGAGGATTGCTAATGTGAAGCACATAAATCTCTCGGTGAGATACCTTCAAAGTCTCCTCGATGCCACCACTATCAATGACAAGAACTCATCAGTGTGAAAAGACCTCATTGAGGAGAGAAATATGAGATCTCCAAGATCTACCCAAGTCATACCAAAAAGCACAAATAAGCAATCTAGATCTTGTTAGAGAGACCTACAAACATCGATGTGAGGTTTCTTGTGTCCTTTCAACCAAGTCATGTCTCTTTGACCAAACAATGATGCCGACATGATACTTTGCACAATGGAACATCGCAAAGATTTGCTGAGATTGGAGAGACTAATTTTTTGTGTCCTGTCAACTCCTTTCACACAAAATAGAGATCAACCCAAAACTAAAGCCAAAGCAAAAACACAACAAATGAGATAACTTTGTGTACATCTAATGTGGATTGCTCTATGCCCAAGATGATCCTGTAAAAGACACCCTAGGTAGGATAAATGTTCCACGAGAGGGAATTCATGAACATTTGGACTCATATGGGTTCAAAATCCCAAAATAAGCTAGATTAATTGCCTTCAACCACGATGCCTCTGCAACTAGTTTCTCTTACCATCAAACCAAATACTCCATATATTCATTTTCACACATCTTCCTGAAAACCCTAGAATCTATGATTCCATCCACCTCTTCATATTGTTTCTCAAGAAGTTGATCTACCCATGTTGTTCCATGAGATGTATGTATAGGCAAATGTGTCTGAGCACTGGTCTCCCCTTCATGATACTTATAAAGATCACTGACATTGAAGATAGGAGAGATAACTATGTTCTCTGAAAGGTCAAATTCATAGGGCCGAAAACTTCCTTAAGATCCTGTAGGGGCCTATTTTCTTCCACTTCAACTTGTTATAGGTTCCCCGTGGAAACCTTTCCTTTCTCAAATGAACTTAAACAAACTCACCAATCTGAAATTCCTACTCTCTCTTGTGCAGGATAGCATATTTCTTGTACTTGGCAGTACTCTTTTCCAAATTTTCCTTCACATCCTTATGCAAATTCTTGATGTACTTTGCTAACTCCTCTGCCACTACACTTGATCTCACCAAATATACACTATCTTTGAGTTTATCCATGCCCCTTTGGCTCTAGCCATACATAATGTTGAATGAGATTTTTCTCACACTTTTGTTGACCAAATTATTATAGGAAAACTCTACCTTTGGCAACATCAAGTCCCATTGATTTGGTCTATCACCAATTAGACATCTCAACCAATTACCAAAAATCTTATTGACAACTTCAATTTGACCATAAGTTTTTGGATGGTATGTTGAACTGAAACCCAAATGTGTGCCTAACTTCTTCCATAATGAATGCCAAAAATGTCCAACAAACTTGGTATCATGGTCATAAAAAAAAATTGCTAGACAAACCATGTAGTCGAGCCACTTCTTTGAAAAAAAAATTTGCAATGGGGGAACATTAATAGTCTTCTAACACAGAATAAAATGAGCCATTTTAGAAAATCTATCAACAACAACAAAAGTTGAATCATTACCTCATTGAGTCCGAGGTAACCCCAAAATGAAACTATGCTAATGTGTTCCCACAGTCTCTCAGGAATCGACAATGGATGATGCAATCATGTATTCTACTTTACAACTTTGTCACGTTGACATATTCTATAGCCTTGTACCATCTTCTTGGCATAGACACTTATTCCTAGACAATAATAAATCTCATTCAATAAAGCTAGGGTCTTATCAATTCCAAAATATTCACCCAATCCACCACTATGTTTTTCTCTTATCAAATTCTCCCTCACAGAACCTTGAGGTATGCACAACCTCTTACTCTTGAAAAACAACTTCTCTTGAATAAAATATTCTAGCCATGGAGTTCTATCCACTTCAATTGGTTCCTTGCATTCCATCCATGCCTCCTTCAAATCCGAGTCTTATTTATACAACTCACTCAAAGAATCAAACCTAACAATATTTACTTTCAACTCATTCAACAATAGACTCCTTCTACTTGGTACATCAACAACTCTCTTGAATTTACCACTTCTATTTTTCAAAACAAATAAATAACTTTTCAAGAATTCAATCCATTTGATATGCCTTTAATTTTAACTTACCTTTGTTGTTAATAAACTACAAGGCTTCATTATCTATAGACAACACAAATTCTTTTGGTAACAAATAATGCCCCCACTTCTTGAGTGCTTGCACAATTGCATAAAATTACTGATCATACACTAAATGATTTCACTTTGCTTCGTTTAACTTCACATTGAAGTATTCTATTGGTATTCATTCTTGACTCGAAACACCCCTAATTGTTGTTCCACTTGCATCACAATTGACGATGGAAAACTTTTCCAAAGTACGGCTGCCTTATCACCTTACTCTTCAACAATTGAAAACTCTTCTCTGCTGCAACTATCCACTTGAATTCTTTTCTTACTTCGTTCATCATTTTAGTTATGGAAGCACAAATTCCACTGAAATTTCTTATGAACTTCCTATAGAAGCTCTCCAACCCATGAAAACTACGGGTTTTAAACATACTCCTTAGTGATAGTCATTCAGCAATAGCATTTACTTTCTCATGGTCCATTTGTTGGCATTGAGTTGTCATTGATGTCAACCGGTATTGCAGGCAGGCTACCGGTAGAGGTATGCCATCCGGTATGAAGAAGAATGTACCAGTATGGTGAAAGACATGTAGTTGTTGAGACTATCAGTGACTTTACAGGTATGAGGTGAGATGCATGTGTGTGTGAGCATGTTGAGTGATAACTGGTAGAGCTTAAACCATTGTGGAGTTTGGCTGCCTATTTATGATGAAGAGGCAAAATGTTAAAGTAATCACAAACCACCAGAGGTGAAGATGTGCTACCAGTATAGTGTGCACTACCGGTTAGTAAAAGAAGAAGGTCTCATCAGTAAAGGCCTGTACCGGTATGAGTTTGCTGAATGTTCAAGTGTAAACTGACTTTTTGTCGGTGAGCTAAGTGTATGACCATTGTGATACCATGTGGAGCTAAGGTGGTAAACATGCAAAGGTCAGTGAAGGCCCATCGACATGGTTGTTGAAACACCTAGTTGACAATAATGAAACAACCGAAAATCATGGGATTGTAACTGACTTATGCGCCTCGAGGAAGAAATAATGACAGAGGAATATGATGGAGTAGTTGGCACCTAGATTGAAGCAAATAAATAAGATTTCAAGAAAATCTCGAGAAGGAAACAACTGAGATTTTTATGAGTCGACAGATTTCAAGGTAGAAAATCATGTACGAGATTGCTATCTTTAGAGAGTATGCATTGGATAATGGAAAAAGTGTATAGATGTATTCCTTGAGTATAGGTGATCGATCCAAGATAGACTGGATCGAATCTCATGCAGATTGTGTCGGGTAAAGGAAACCCTAACTACCCCAAGTTTGAATTGATTCTTGTTGGGAAAGCTCAAGTTTAAATATGATGACTTGAGACTGTGATTGTTGCTGCTGCAGTATGAAGACTAGTGTGAAATTGTTGAGAGCCAAAGAGATAAACACTTGAAGTGTTTATGAGTGAAGTATTGACCGATAAGGAGAAGTAGAGTAAATCGGTATAAGGAACAATGGATGGAGAGTGCGAAGAAGCAAAAGACTTGAAAGTCTTTACAATGGATGAGTTGCATGGATCTCTAACTGCTTATGAGATGAGGACTGTCGGTACTGATGCTATGAAGAAAGAAGCTGCATTCAAGACATCAAGACAAGGAAAAGAAGAATCTGCTCATGATGTAACCGGTAAAGACTTTTATGACATCATGGAAAGTTTTGTTAGAAGACTCAAGACTGGTTCAGGAAAATACAAAGGCAAGCTGCCTTTGAATTGTTTCAACTATGGAAAGAATGGACATTTTGATGCTAAATGTCCTTATGGTGATAAGAATGAAGATGATCAATCAAGTGGTAGCAAATCATATAGTAAGGATAGGAAGAAGAATGTCTATCGGCATGGTAGAAGAGGCTACCAGAAGCAGAGTAGTCTTTACACTCATGAAAATGATACCACAGATGAGGAAAGTGCCTCAGAAGACTACTACATTGGAGATGAAGTCAAAGCAAACCTTTTTATGGCTCAAGAGGTTCTGGTACCTTAAGAAGAAGAAGAGGAAGAGCAAGAAGGAGAATGTGGCCTTAAAGCAGAACTCATTAGTGCCTTAGATGAGCTAAAGAAAACAAGAAGAGATTTGAAGAAGGTAACAAGGGCTGCAGTTGAAGAACAAGAGTTGTTGGAACAATCTCTTGAAGAGTCCAAGAAAACTATTGCAGGTCTAAAACTCCAGTTGGAAGAGGCCAAGAGGATGTGTGAGGTCACTAGTGTTGGTCTGAGTGAAAAAGAAAAGGAACATCAGAATCTGGAAGCAGAAATAGTGAAACTCCGGAAGGACTTAGAGAAACGTAAGAAAAATAAAAGTGAGAAGCAAATATGAAGGCAACACTGAAGCTTTGGACAAGATGCTGAGCAAACAGAAGCAATCCAAAGATACCAGAGACTTAGGTTTTCAAGAAGGTCAAAGTTCAAACAACAAAGACACATTGAATATGGAAATACAGTTCACTTCGTCAAATGAAGATGAAGGGAAGAAAATATTTACGGTAAGCAAGGATACCGTTAAGAAGACATATGCAGATGCTGCTAGAAACTGCCATACAAACTGGTATACTCGATCAATGAACCAGAGACCATACTCAATGCACCGACATGCAGATCCAAGGAGAAATGCAAGTACTGATCATGAAGGATTCATAAGAGTTAGCAGCATGAAAGGAAGACCCACAATGAGGCAGTCGTTTGCAGGTTCAAGACAACCTAATCGGTATGTTCCAAACTTTCATGGTTATTGTCACAGGTGTAATATGTTCGGTCATAGAATGACAGATTGTAGGAAAATGAATGTCAACCCTAGTTTTGAGAGTAAAAACTCATTTGTTGCATTACAAAGTACAAATGTCATATGTTATAATTGCAATGAGTTTGGTCATAAGAGTTATGAATGTAGAAGTAATATGCAAATGTCCTACAAGAATGCATTAAGTACATATTATAGTTCTAATGTGAAATTCTTTAAGTGTCAAAATTTTGGTCACCTAGCAAGTTATTGTCAGCTGAGAACTAACAAGCAAAAGAGAGTTGTGTCAGATGAGAAATTGGAAACAAAACTGAAACACAAAGTGACAAAAGAGGAAAAGAAAGAAGAGAAACTGGTTTGGGTAGAGAAGGAGAAAAACAAGACAGAGTCTAGTCTGATTGTACAAACTGCTCTACATGCTGAAAGGAGGAATTTATGGGTATTTGATAGTGGTTTCTCAAATCACATGACCAGAGATAAGAAAAAGTTCATCAAGCTTGATGATTGGAATTGTGGTTCAGTCCGGTTTGGAGACAACTCCTCCATCAAGATCAAAGGCAGAGGTACACTGAATATTGATGGCAAGCTCAAGGCTCACGATGTGTACTATGTTGAAGGACTAAAGCATAACCTGCTAAATGTAAGTCAGATGTGTGACAAAGGGTACAAGTTCCCATTTGACTCTACCGGGTGTCAGATAAGAAAGCAGAGTACTGGCTAGGTGGTAGAAAAAGGAAAGACAACAAAGGGAAATGTCTACAATCTAAAGGAATGCTATGAGTCCCAATGCATGATGGGACAGGTTGATGAAAGTTGGTTGTGGCACCGGAGACTAGGCCATGGAAATTTTGATTATCTGGTTAAGATAAGCAAGAACCGGTGTGTGAGAAACATACCTCAGATCAAAAAACCAGCAAGCACATTTTGTGATGAATGTGTCAGAGGTAAGTAAGAAAATTTCAGCTTTAAAACAAAAGAATATAACACCTCAAGACCTTTGGAGTTGATACATATAGACTTATGTGGGCCAAAAAGGACAAGAGCATTATCCAGGGAAAGGTATTTCATGTTGTTCATAGATGATTACTCAAGAATGACTTGGGTAACCTTCCTGCATGACAAGTAACAAGCATTTGAGAGATTCAAAATTTTCAGGAAGATGGTGGAAAATGAAAGTGGACACTGGTTAAAATGCTTAAGATCTTACCAGGGTGGAGAATTTTCGTCCAATGAATTTGTTGACTACTGTGAGAAACATGGAATCCAAAGATAGTATTCAGCTGCAAGGATGTTGGCATTTTTTATGTTTATATTGTGATTGTCATTGATGGACACACACTTGCATTGAGATCCCCTTTATATGTATGAGTTAGAGCACAACCAGTATTTGTTCCAAACCGGTATGTTGTATTATAGTCTTTAGACTATTGGTGTTTTGCAGAATGTGTTTCCCGGTCTGAAGCGGCATATTGACCCCAAGCAATTCATGGATCCCAAGCGGTACGAGGGATTAAAGTGGCATAACACATTTTTACCAGTCTTCATTTTTTGTCAAACTGGCAACCAACATTTTATATGAACCCGTAATACTCTGTGATGAGTTACCGACCGACATTTTGTGATGAGTTACCATCCACCAATTGTTTGACAGTGCCGACACCTTAATGGTGTTTTTTGTGTCGTGGTACCAAGTATGTCCAGGTTCATTGAACCTAGGAAATTGTTATGTAATCCTATTGGACCGACATGAAATCAGATTCCTTTATAAGGACATCATGTCTAGGGTTTTAGGTTGTTGACGTGGTTGTAGAAAAAGTTTATGTTGTTGCTAGGGTTTAAGGTGGTTGAGGTGTTGGAGAGAATATGAATGTGTAGAATACTGAAGTAATGTTGGAGTGCATTAGGAATGAGCTATCAAGGATCTAACCGAGTAGTCTGTGCTACTAGCTAGATCAAACACTTGTTGATTACTCACATCTTTGACAAGTTTGTAGCCCTTAACCAGGTAGACCCAAAAGCCTTTTGTAAATCCTCTAACAAGGTGGTTCACATCTGTGGATCTAAAATCCTCTAGCAAGGTAGTCTTTAATCAGACTTATCTCCTAACAGAGATTGAGATTCCTAATAGGATCTGTTCTGGTAAAGAACATTGTAAGACCTTAATCAGTCTGACCTTAACCGGTCTGGTTCCTATTTTGCAGATAGTTACTTGTGAGTTCCATCTCACTGTGGCTTTTCCCATTTGGATTTCCACGTCAAAATCTCTTGTGTTATGGTGTTTTTGCTTCTGTGGGTGAATGAATTATTAGCTATTTGGTTTGCATGTGTGTTAACCGGTTTGTCTGGTAAACTGTTTTACTGGTTTACTATTAGTCTTGCAAAGTGTTTAAGTGTAGAGATTTTTGGCATACTAATTCACCCCCCCTCTTAGTATTCATCAATTGGTATCAGAGCCAACCTTTCTATAAGTTTAACCACTTGGAAAGAGATATGGGGGAATACTCTATAAGGGAACTTACACATCGGCTCACTCAGTCTGAGAAAGCCTATGATGATCTTATGGTCAAATACAAGGCATCTCAAGCAAAAAGGAGAGAACATGCTGAAAAGTTGATGGAGCTATCTGAAAATAGTTCTTCAGATGAAGCAGACATGGAAGCCCTAATTGCAGAAGTAAATAAGTTGAATGAATCAAACTCCAACCTGAGAAAGGAGTTGGAAGGACTGACTATTCGGCTGTGTCAAGAGCTTGAGAACCGGAGGAAAGCTGAAGATCTGCTGAAAGAAAGAGATCATGAGATCTCCAAGCTGAAACAAGAGATCAGTGCCCTAACTGCTCAACTCCATGCAAGCAAAGTGGAAAAGGAAGACATGCAAAGAGAACTGAACATTGCCATCTCTGAGAATGAAAACCTGTTGGAAAGAAATGCTACTATTTCCAAAGAACTCTCTGAGTCAAAGGAAATACTTGCTAAGTTCAACAAGAGTACTGTCAAGCTAGAGAAAAAGCTTGAATCTGCCAAACCGGTCAAGAATACCAATGGACTTGGTTATTCCGGTCATGAGGAAGGTGAGACCTCTGGTACAAATGCTGGAATGTCAAAGAAACAACCAGCATCGAAGGATAAAGATAAGCAAAAGTTTAAACATGTTTGCTTCAACTGTCTTAAAGAAGGACATACTGCAAATGTGTGTAGGAGTAAGGCTTACAACAATTTTCGTTATTTCCTAAATGATAAGCCTAGATCCTATAGATTCAATGGTAACTGTTATGCATGCAAAAAGTATGGGCACAAAGCATCTGAATGCAGGTCAGTTATGAACAACATTGATAGATATCCTCAGAGGACCCAAGGAGCTGGTCCTAAACCTTTTGTGAACCAGAATCACAACCGGTTTAATGATTTCAATCATCAGCAAAGAAGTGGTGGCTATGAGTGGCAACCAGATGGAGAGCAAACTATATGGTCTATCATGGTCATGGTCATACTGATGTAACATGCAGAAGGAAGAATGGAAACATGAAAAATGGACCTTGGAGAGCACCTGGATTGGTCTGCTATCACTGCAACAAACCGGGTCACATTGCTAGATTTTGTAGATCAAGAAAGAACATATCTGATGATATACCAGTCACTCCGGAAGGAAACATTGATGTTGACACTATTGAAGCGGACATAAACAAAACCTGGAAGAAGAAACCAGCGGTGTTACAAGAGGAACCAATTTCTGCACCTAGTGTGGAAATCACGGAACTGACAAACTAAGCTTCAGAAAAAGCTTAGGGGGAGCAAACGGTGAAATGTTTCAAACCCCCGGTTTACACCAGTAAAAGACCTTAACTGGTATGTGATACCTGTCATTTGGTAGAAGACCAGAAATGGTAAAAAGGCAAACTAGGGTTTACGCCCTAATGGAGGAGCATTAATGATGGTAGGTGAGGAATATGTTTAAAAGCATTTTTCAAATCATTTCTCACTATCAGTTTTCGATCGCAAAAAAGTTTTTCAAAGAGTAGAGCGATGAAAAGGCGATTTGAGCTGAGATTTTGAGAAATTGAGAAACCGCGAAGGAGATTCAAATTCAAACTACAAATGGTCAAGTGGAGAACACAAAGTGGTGATTTAGCAACTGATTGAGCGTGAAGTGAAGGAGAATCTGCAAGCCCTAAATAGAGAATTTAAGATGAGCAGATTGCTGACATATTTACCAAGCCACTTCCTTTGGGCCCATTTGAGTATTTAAGACAAAAGATGGGAGTTGTCCCATCATCTGGCAGCACTTGAATGCATAGGAGATTGCATAATTTAGGGGGAGTCAACCATTGCTACTATCTTATGACTCTTGAATCATGAAACATGGACACAGGGGGAGAGTGCCTCTTAATCAGATGCAGTCAAGGGAGAGATTATTGGTGTTAGACTAAGGTTCCCTTTGCCATTGTTGTCAAAAGGGGAGAGAAAATAGAAAACAAGATGTTGACATCAATGCCAAAGGGGGAGATTGTTAGCATTGAGTTGTCATTGATGTCAACCGGTATTGCAGGCAAGCTACCAATAGAGGTATGTCATCCAGTATGAAGATGAATGTACTGGTATGGTGAAAGACAAATAAGATATTGAGAATATTAACATGAAGGCTTGTCAATCGGTATGGTGAAAGACAAGTAGTTGTTGAGACTATCAGTGACTTCATCGGTATGAGGTGAGATACATGTGTGTGTGAGCATGTTGAGTGATAACCGGTAGAGCTTAAACCGGTCTGGAGTTTGGCTGCTTGTTTATGATGAAGAGGCATAATGTTAAAGTAATCACAAACCACCGAAGGTGAAGATGTGCTATCGGTGTAGTGTGCACTATCGTTTAGCAGGAGAATAAGGTCTCATAGGTAAAGGCCTGTACCGGTATGAGTTTGTTGAATGTTCAAGTGTAAACTAACTGTGTGTCAGTGAGCTAAGTGTATGACTATTGTGATGCCATGTGGAGCTGAGGTGGAAAACATGCAAAGGTCGGTGAAGCCTCCATCGACATGGTTGTTGAAACAACTATTCGACATTAATAAAACAACCAAAAATCACGGGATTGTAACTGACTGATGCCGCTCGAGGAAGAAAGAATGATAGAGGAAGATCAGGGAGTAGTTGGCGCCTGGATCAAAGCAAATAAATCAGATTGCAAGAAGATCTCGAGAAGGAAACAGCTGAGCTTTTTATGAGTTGACAAATTTCAAGGTAGAAAATCATGTACAAGATTGCTATCTTTAGCAAGTATGCATTGGATAATTGAAAAATTTTACAAATGCATTCCTGGAGTATAGGTGATCGATCCAAGACATACTAGATCGGATCTCATGCAAATTGTGTTGGGTAAAGGGAACCCTAACTACCCCAAGTTTGAATTGATTCTTGGTGGGAAAGCTCAAGTTTAAATATGTTGACTTGAGACTGTGATTGTTGTTGTTGTAGTGTGAAGACTAGTGTGAAATTGTTGAGAGCCAAAGAGATAAACACTTGAAGTGTTTATGAGCAAAGTATTGACCGATAAGGAGAAGCAGAGTAAACCGGTATAAGGAACAACTAGTGGAGAGTGCATTGAACATAGAGGTGACAAACCAACAAAATTTGTGTCTGATTAAGAGTGATCGAGTGTGAGTTGAGTGAAGGAAGTCATTGTGAGAGGGGATTGAGAAAAGTGATCAACAAAGTCTAGTTGCAGAGTGAGAGGAGAGTATACAGACTGGTAAGGCTGAAACCGATAGAGGAGAATATTGTAAGGTTGCAAAACTTCATTTGCAACTGTGATTTCATGTGTATATCTGAGTCTTATATTGTTTTCACTAAGTTGTAGCTTAGTGCGGGGGTTGTAGCTCCTTTAGGTTATACCCTATAAATTGTGCAGGGGTTGGTGCTCCTTTGAGTTGGTGCTCATAAATCAGGGGTTGGTGCTCCTTGGGTTGGTGCCCTAAATATTGTA
Organism: Cryptomeria japonica; assembly: GCF_030272615.1. Classification (NCBI taxonomy): domain Eukaryota; kingdom Viridiplantae; phylum Streptophyta; class Pinopsida; order Cupressales; family Cupressaceae; genus Cryptomeria; species Cryptomeria japonica. The sequence continues at coordinate 405,417,061 of NC_081412.1, read as the reverse complement.
ATCAAAGATTCATTGTGAGGTTGGATTGGAGCAAAAGATCTCCAACAGCTATTCTCCCTAAGGTTTTTCCTACATTGGCTTTTCCTCGTACATATCTGGTGTTGTGTGATGTATTCTTGTCCATGTGTTATGTTAATGTTTTAGCATGTCCTTTTACACACTCTGCTTGCATTGTTTAAGTTGCAGGTTAGCACTCAGTTTGCTTTATATATTACCAGTATCTCCTTGTTGAAGGAGAAGAGTTTAAATCACTGATTCACCCTCCTCTTAGTGATCCATTGTGTACTACGCCATTTTTAACCCTTCCTCTGAAACTACGAATCCAAAATAAACTAATTCTCTTTTCATGAAAGTACATTTTTTCAGATTCACCATTAACTTCTCTTCTTTTAATCTTTGTAAGATAGACCTGCCATGTTCTAAATGTTCCTCCTTTGTTTTGCTAAAAATCAATATATCATCAAGATAGATAATGACAAATTTACCAAGATAGGTCTTCAACACTTGGTTAATCAATCTCATGAATGTACTGCATGCATTTATTATTCCAAATGGCATCACCAACCAGTCATACAATCCATGATCCTTTGTCTTGAATGTTGTTTTCCACTCATCCCCTTCATGAATTATGTTTTGATGATACCCACTCTTCAAGTCAATCTTTGTGAAATACCTTGCCCCACTCAAACAGTCTATTAGAGAATCCATTATGGGCAATGGAAACCTATACATGATGGTGATCTTATTAATCACTCTGGAATTAGTACACATTCTCCAATCACCTCCTTTCCTTGTCACCAATAATACAGGTACAGCGCATGCACTAAGACTCTCCCTAATTATCCCTTTGCCAAAAAAATCATGGATTTTCTTATTTATCTCCCCACTCTCCTGAGGTGTCATCCTATATAGTGTCTTGTTTGGCAAACTCACATCGAGAATTAGATCCATACAATGACTAATTTCTCTGATTGCCAATAATCCATCTAGAAACTCCTTCATCATTATTTATGAATACTTATCAATCAACTTTTTAATTTCTAAAGGAAACTTCTCATCCTTATCTACTATCATATTTTGTCTAGGCTGAGAAACAAAAGAATAAAAAACTTCATCCTTTTTCAAATCCGTGAGAAACTTCTTCCCAGAAACCAAAGACACCCTTGAAGTCTCTTCTATATCATCCTCCTTTTCCCTCATTAGATTTAAAACAAACTCTTGACCATACTTCTTGATGGTGTAAGTGTTTTTCTTCCCATCATGAACAACTTGTCTATCATACTATCACAACCTACTGAACAAGATATGACATACATCCATGGGCATTATATCACAAAGTATTTCATCTTTATAATTACCAATCTAAAATTTGACCAGACATCGTTCTTTCACCACCAACTGATGCTCTTTTGACAACCTTGAGACCTTGTATAGGCTAAGATGGTTCATTCCTTTCAGCTTCAGTTTCTTTTCCATTTCTTCAAACACTATGTTGTTAGTGCTACCACTATCCACAATCACTTTATAACATTTGCCACCAAATTTGCATTTAGTTTTGAATAAATTCCTCCTCTGGACATGTTCATACTTTGTCCTCAAGATTTATCAAAATCCTCTTCAACATCAAGGATTGCCTATCCTCTAGATCCTCTCCATGCTTAGAAGTCTCTACAACTTCACCCTCTACTTAGACCACATGAACTTTGGCCTCCTTCCCTTTACTTTCACCTTGAATTTGTGGATATTGAAAAGATCTATGTCCAATCTCTCCACATTGGTAGCATTTACGAGTGAATCCTCTATTGGAATTTGGCATAACTAATGTAGATGAGGTGATGCAGTTGAAGATGGATGACTGCATCGGTAAAGGATAGAAGTCTATTTGTGATGAAGAAATTGAGATTCTATGATTAGATGACATGAACAATTATTTATGTTGTCATTGATGGAAAATGATGTCAAATGATGTTTCTGATGTTCCTGATGTTTTGTTTTGTCATCTAAGTGATTTGGTTTACTGGAAGACAAGGTTTACCGATAGAGAACTAAAGTCTGTGAAATAGGACTTTAACTAGTAAAGAAGAGTTGTTTTGATTGAATCCCACAATCGGTGATGATTGGTGATTTGCGGTTTGGATGGTGAACTTGTATCATGAAAAGATGTATCTGACTATAACCAGAACTTGTGATGATTATTGGAAGGCGTGTTTCAAATTTCTGATGAAGTTTTTCTTAGGTTTTAGTAGGGTCTAAGATTGGTGAAGATATCATCAAACTGGTAATTATTTTTGTTATGGCGGTGATCGACAACGAGTCTACATGAAGTTGGTAACACGACACAACCCACATGAAAATATTTCATTGTTGTTTTGGCAAGATTCAAGGAAGAATTTACTGGGAATCAATGAAACACTTAGTAGAGTGTTTTGAGGGTTTGACTTTGGTACAAATCAGATTTTCATGATGGGTTATGAGCAACCAACGGTTGATATTGCATTGTAATTTGTTGTAATGATCTGTAAACCGATCTGTGATGATCTCTTATGATTTACATTGTAAATTCAAGATGTAATTAGGGTCTTGTGGCCGACCTAGTTGAGATGGCTATTTAGGATGACACAGTTGATGTTTTCTGTGTAGGTGGTCTTAGAGAATGTGTTAAGACATCCAAGTGAAGTGTGAGATCTTCCTGAGAGTTGCAGAGTGTTGGGTATAACTAGGTCTGATCAAGCAAGTAGAGAAGTGCAAGTAACATATCATTTTCTTACTATTGTTCCCTAATAGTTGCAGTAGGTTAAATCCTTTAACCAGGTAGGTCCTAATAGGCCTTAAACATTTAAGTCTCCTAATAAGGAAACTCTCAAAAGAGTGCTAAATCCTCTCACGATGTTGATCCTAACAGATCATCAAGCTCCTAACCGGGGTGCTAGGCAAATCCCTTAACCGAGTGACTCCTAACAGGGTATGCTCTTAACCGAGCATATTGTAAGCTCCTAACAGGGCTAAGCTCCTAACAAGGCATACTTCAAAAGAGTACAAATATTTGTGGGTACCAAATCCCACCATGGTTTTTCCCTATTTGGGTTTCCATGTCAAAAAACTTATGGTGTTCATGTGTGAAATGTTTTTCATGTGATGTTCTTGTTTATGTTTCATTTCATGCATTATTTTTGAGACATTGGTTATTAACCAAATCCTCATAAGATTAACATCCTCTACCTCTTCCTCTTTTGAAGCTCCCTTGTCCTCTGAAGGACTCTCCTCTTCCACAAATATTTCCTCTACCTCCTACTTCTTGGGAGGTGCTAACCTCATCTTCCTTAGTTAGAATAACCTATTCCACCACTGGTCTAGCCTCTACCATGTGCATTTCTACCCTTGCCCCTATTTTTGTTTTGTTGTTTTCTATTCAATTTCTCTTTGGCCTTGAAAGCACATTGATAGGCCTCTTCACACTCTGTAATCTGAGAAAAATTATTTAATCTTGCATAGACATATGCAAACCACTCAAATATCTAGAAAATTGCTCCACCTCATCCTCTGTGTGGCCTACTCATATGCTCAATCTATAAAACTCCTCTATATAATCTCTCATGCTTATATCTCTTTGCTTCAAATTCTACAATTTTTTAAACAAACTTATATGGCATTCTGCAAGCAAAAACTTCGCCTCAATTTGGTCACCATCCTATCTCAATATTTTATTTTCTTGTTGCATCTTCATTGCTTGTTAGTCTGCAAATGATACCACCACAAGTATGCATGCCATTTCAATTTTATATTGGTATATTTCACCTTCCTCTCATTCTGTATACCTTCAAAATCAATGCACTTCTCCATCTCAGAGATCCAATATAATAATTAATTTGAATTCAGGTTACCATTATAACTTGGAGGGTCAAAACGAGATCTGGTATTTATTTTGTTCATGGATCGAATAAAGCTTTCTTGTTCTTGATGAGGCACAGGTTAATTTTATCCTTATGGCACTCCAACCTCCTCATCATCTTTGTTTATGTCCCCAACATAGACACCTCTATGATGTGTTGTCTCAACAACTTCAAGCCCGGTCACTATTCCTCTCAACATCTCCATTATGGGTCAGTCTACATCTCTCCCGCCCCCTCTTCCTCTGCCATATCCTCTGTGTTCCATGATACACAAGTTCTCTGTAGTTGCAAATATTTTCTTTTCTTTCTCCTACCCACAACAAAACCCTCTTCTCAAAACTCCATATTTGTCTTGACACATTCTCTTTGACTGGCTCTGATACCACTTGGAGTAGTTGAGCCTAGGGATACACCTAAGCATGCAAATATGTGTACACAATAAAAAAATTCACAACATCAAGAAAATAAACATCTTTATTAGAAAAATTGTCATGCAACACAAAATGTTTATAATTTGAATTCAACATTCTACAATTCCTTAATCTGGTTTGTACTAAAAGCAAATCTGAAATTATTGTTCCCTCTAATGATAACCATTTCAATTTTTTTGGATTCTTAGAATGACTTCTCTATTCTCGTGTTCTATCTATGTTCATTCTTCCAAGCCCATCTTTCCCCCCCCTTTCCAACTATTCATTTCAATCTTTTATTGGTTGCGGTGGAAGTTCAACAGTTAACTGATCTAGTGTCCCAACCATATTGTGCCACCTAACCCATCACTAAACCAATCAATGAGACAAAACATTATCAATGAGAATCTTTCATGTCTCATCAGTGAGACCAGTCGATATCAATGAGAGACTTTGGATGTCTCACCGACACATCAATCAAAGATGCAGTTGAGGCAAGTGAGGACAAAGTCCATAAAAAATGATTGGATGGAGTCATTTTAAGTCTCCTCGATGGAGTAAAATCTTGACCAAAAATAACGAAATAAACCCATCGAGCTAACATGACCTCATAGGAAAGAGATCTCCAAGGTTTCCTTGATTTATGGTGAGAAGTGCTGACATGAATGGATTAACACACATTGATGAGAATTCCTCACATTGGAGAGAGTCTCCCTAAGTCTCTTTGACCCTGATGAGGATCACTAACGTGAAGTGCATAAAGCTATCCGTGAGAGACCTTAAAAGTCTCCTCAATGCCACCACTATCAATGACAAGAAAACATTGGTGTGAAAAGACTTCATTGAGGAGAGACACGAGGTCTCCACAATTTACCCAAGTCATACCGATAGAGTACAACTAAGTAGTATGGAGCTTGTCAGAGAGACCTACCAATATCAATGTAAGGTTTCTTGTGTCCCTTAAACCAAGTTGTGTCTCTTCGGCAAAACAATGATGTCGATAGGATACTTTGCATGATGGAACATTGTGCATATTTTCTTAGGTTTGAGAGACTAATTTTTTGTGTATTGTTGATTCCCTGCAAACAAAATAGAGATCAACCCAAAATTGAAACCAAAGCAAAAACACCACAAATGAGAGAAATTTGTGTACATTTGATTTGGATTGCTCTATGCTCAAGATGCTCATTTATCATTTATTATTCAAAATGGATATTTATTTTGAAAATGGATATTCATTATTTTAAAATGAATATTTGGTATCTAAAAGACCAAAAAAGCACATTTAGTAAAATAGACATAACTTTATTTATTTAAATTTTGATTTTTTAATTATTGTTGCAAAGATGATTCAAATATCTACACAATAGATAAGAGATTTTTTCCAGGTATTGCACCAAAAAATCAAGTATAATCCTTTAAATATCATTTTAATTTATTTATTGAAGAAATCAATACGAAGAATACAAATTATAAGGGCTCATCAAAACTATTACAACAATAGCCAGAAATAGCTGCAAACATCTTATAAGAAAAAACTACATCAACTATAGAGACAACAAAAATAAAGCAACTCCAACATAGAAGGAAAGAGAACAACTAAAACAAATCCCAACTGAGATAATTAATTCAAGAGCAACTCCATCGTAGAAGGAAGGACATGCACATAAGCATAAACCAAACATTCCTCATTTGCAAACTGCCATAGTTGCTCTTTGTTATCCTATTGAATCATCAATTTGAACTGAAACCAAATAGACCAATCTTCCACAACATGAAGCCAATAAAAATTTGAGATTGAGCATCTATCATAGTAGTTTTGAACCCTGTTTTTCAATATCTTGCAGCAGAAAAAGAATGTTCTCTTTTTTTCCTCAAGAGAGATGTAGAGTCATGTTTAAGGCAGATTGGAAAGCTCGAGAGACAAATTGGCACAAATCATTTTAACTTGAATTTGAAGAGGGAAGTTAGTGTTGGAGAATATAGAAAGACAACACAATTTCCTATGAACTTCAAAATTGCATGCCTGCAAGTATGAGAGATTATATCAAGGTATTGTGAGGCACCCAAGAGGGAAGCTTTCTAAGACCACGCTCCCAGGAATAAGGCAGGTAAATAAGAAAAAAGTGAGTGCCAAATATTATGAGCATGAATACGAAACCAAAAGGCATGTTTGATAGACTCCATTTTATCACAAAAGTGACAATTGAGCAGTAGAGAAATTTATCAAACTTCATACTCTCACAACTTTTGCATACAAAGTCACTTTTTTGTGATTTGTTTGCAAAAATCATCTCAAAAAGAGTTGAAACAGTAAAGGAGTGATCAATAATGAACCATTTATATTTGGTGTGCTAAGTAGAGTAACAATTTTGCATAAATCATTATAAAAGGCTTCCTTGTTGTCTTTGATCTTAACAACACTATTCCCCAGCTTTGCACATATCTCCTTTTAACATAGCAACAACTCTTCCAAGGTATTTTGAAATATCTTCAATCAATAGATAATAGAAAGGAGTAGAGAATATAAAGATGAACTAGGTGGTAAAAAAGAATAATAGTTGAAATTGTGCAAGGTTGAGGCCAAACTCAAAGGATGAATCCATAATTGTGAACTTAATATAGATCACTATGTTAGCATTATGTTATATGTTGTCATTGATTTCAAATCCTATGGTTCAGATTAGGTCCGGATGTGGTATGTTGTGCATCAACGTATGTATGTGATGGTATTGTACATTTGGTGGTTTCTTGGGTTTCTCGGATGTCTTGGCTTAGGAAGATGTGTTGCTAATATTATTCAGTGCTATTCTTGGGCCTGGATTGATTTGGAAGTCAAGATTTTGGTTGAGAAGTCAAGATTGTGTTATAATTGTTTAACGTGTGGATAATATTTTAGGTCCAGCTTTGACAAGGTGTGTAGCGTGTTGATGAGTTTGATAAGGAACATTGTGATGAGGTCTACTTCTCATTCCTTCTGACCACCGGAATATTTAGTGGAGACCTATTTGAGATATCTATCTTGGCCGACATTGAGAATAATTTTTTTTCAAAGACAACAGATATAAGAGTTTGATCTAGATGAATTAGTGTGTGGCTTTTTGTGTTGAAGAAAAGCGATACAGAAAGAATCCAATTGTTGTATTGTGTTGTGTTGCAGATTGATACTAGAAGTAGTTGCAGTAGTGCAAACTATATTTTCAATGGTGGATTCTCTTGTATCTTTCTCTCTTTGGCAGTGAGCCTCTTTCTGAGCAATGAACCCTCCAGTAATGAGCCTTTCTGGGCAATGAGCCCTCCCATGGTGAGCATTCTGGCAATGACCCATCCTTTGTAAAAATCACCTTAACTAGTGTCACCTTAACTGATGTTTACATATTGAGAATTGGCATTCTCCGTGGTTTTTCCTTTCTTGGGTTTTTCACATAAATTTTGGTATTTCTTATGTCTGATTTGTTATATGCACATGCTTTCATGTTTATCTATCTTATTAATTTTGCAAGTTATTCTAGACCTGGAAATTTAGTTTAAAAAGGGAATTTTTATTTTCAACTAATTCACTCCCCTCTCAGTTTCTCGTATATTCAACAATTGGTATTAGAGCTTTGGTTCCTTGATATAGAGCTTAACCACTTGAGGTAGATCCTGATTTGATGGCACATAAATTATCCATTCCTATTTTTAAAGGATCTAACTATAGTTTTTGGAAAATTAAGATGAGAGGTTATCTAGTTTCTCAAGGATACAACACTTGGAAGGTTGTGGAGACCAAGTACATTCAATCAGCGAATGGTCTTACTACTCCCGAAAAAGTTCAATCTTATGAAGAAAATGAAAAGGAAAGGTATGTTATCTTTAATGCATTATCAAAGACTAAATTGACAAAAGTTATCTCTTTGAATACTACTTATGAGGTTTGGCAGAAGCTGAAGGATATCTATGAAGGAAATGAGAGAGTTAAGTTGACAAAGAGGCTAAAAGCTAAGTGAAGGTATGAAAACCTGAAGATGGAAGAAGGAGAAGACATTGTAAACTATTTTGAGAAGGTTGATAGCGATGTGAATTAAATCAGAGAACTCGGAGGCACTTTGAATGATGAAGATGTTATTGACAAAATATTGATGACTTTATCAGTAAGCTATAGTGATAAGATCTCAGTTATTGAAGAAACCTATGATCTGAAGAAGTTCACTAGAGAGTAGTTGTTTGGTACCTTGACTACATTTGAAGTGAGAAATTTTAGAAAGGACAAAGATAAATTAGAGACAACATTCAAAGCATATGAAGATGGTCCAGATGAGGATGAGATCCCAAATGAGATGGAAGAAAATTTTGTGAGGAAACTGAAGAAAGGCACCGACAAATATAAAGGTATGTTACCCTTTAAATGTTTCAGATGTGGAAAGACTGGTCACATAGCTACTAGATGTCCGAAAAATGGAGCTACACAAAAATATAGGGAAAACAAGGGAAAGTTCAATAAGAAAGCTTATTATGTTAAGGATGACGCTGGTATCTAAGATGATGAGTTAGATTATGAAGAAGGTGACTATTTATTTCTGGTAAAAAAGGATGTTCCTAGGTTTGACATTTCTAACACTATTGCCACTACATTTCATGCTAGAAGAGATAAGAATGAATGGTTAATTAATAGCGGATGTTCAAATCATATGACTGGTGATAAGAGTAAGTACATAGAGCTAGAAAATTATGATGGAGGTTCTGTTAGGTTCGAAGATGATCAAACAACACAAATTGTTGGGATTGGTTCAATTACTTTTGATGGAAAACATAACACGGACAATGTTTACTATGTGAAAGGATTCCATCATAATTATTTGAGTGTTGGACATATGTGCAAAAATGAATAAATATTATTTTTTAGGATAATGGATGTGAGATCCCGAAAGAGTCTGAAACGGTTTTTGCAGTTGGAAGGAGGATAAATGGAAATATGTATCATTTGGAAGGAGCTACAAGACACTATTTAATATTTCAACTTGATGATAGCAGGCTATGGCACCAAAGGATGTGTCATATCAACTTTGACAACCTAGTACTAATCAGTTCAAGGAGTGCAGTGAGAGATTTACTGAAATTGATTAAATCAGAGAACAATGATGTGGCCCCATCAGGTAAAGAGCGCAACAATTATGTTCTCTAAATTAATGAAATACTTGTAACAATAAAAAAAAATAATTGAATTTAACACATTTATTTGTTATTGCAGAGGACCCCCCTTCACTTCAGTGTCCTCGTCCTCAGTATAGGACTAGGCATACATCGAGATCACGAGCAGAGGGCGAAACAACTGCAGAGGGGGGAAATGATGAAGAAACTGATGTTCCACTTAGTCTTTTCATAGCTTCAAAGAAAAAGCAAAAAAAGAAACGATTGTAATCTACCTTATTTGATAATGACTTGTTTTTATGTGTTAGTGAATGTAATTATGTGCTAATTAATGGTTATGGATGATATATGTTAATTAATATTGATGAATGTTGCGTGTTAATTAATGTTAATCAATGTTATGTGTTAATGAACGTTATGTGATATTAATGAATGAATGTTATATTTTATTAATTGTAGAATGAATGAATGAATGAATGTTATAATATGTTAACGGGGAATTTAGAGTGATGTTAGGGGGGGAGGGGCCAAATGAGCTTCCACCTTCACGTGGTTGGACTTGTTAAGTAGAGAATATTAAACTATTCTCAAAACCAAGTGAATCTCAACAAGATAATACACTTTTCAATATTTCATTATGTTGCACAGTTAATATTATTGAATAATGTATATTGAATCTTAATTGCAGGGTCCAACAGAGCCAACATGAACAACAACACCACAAGTTGCTGGGTATAATGAACTCCCATATTGTCTTCTATGTACACTAACAATATGAGTTTCTTCTAGTGTTGATATCCATGGCGGGACTGAAAAAGTTATGAATATGCCTCATTCTTGTAAGTTTTTTTATTACTTGTCATTTTCTTTAGAATTTTGATACCTCATGAATGAGATGTTTTCATATGTCTATTCCATGAATACCTCTCTATTGTATGCTTCATGATCTCACTTTTGATTCAACTCTTTATATGTCCTAAAATTGTATGAGCCTAATAGCTTCTACTCTTTTTGATAGTTTGGTGGCTTTGAACAATGGCTCCTTCGAAGAAGCGTGATCCTTGTAATTTTAGCCTTCCATGATGTGAAAAAGAGGTTATGTTATGAATAATGGTCCAGATGATTTAGTTATTTCTTAATATGTTGCGTATGAGTAAATTAGATTGATTTACAATTTCATTCATAAATATTAGATCTTCCGTGTGGATTTTTGAATGTATAATGTCTCGTTGATTTCAATATATTTATTGAAAGTACTCTTTTCAGCATGAAAATCCACTCATTGAGGTCTCTTACTAAATACAAGTTACTTATCCTATCAACGATGATACATTTTACATGTATTTTATGGGGAAATCTTATTAATAGCTATGGTTGGATTGTTAATTGTTTTGTGAAAATATATACAAGTAGATTGGGACATTAGAGTTATAAACACCGTAAATTGTGTTTGAGATCATTGTCCTAATTGTAACAATCAACCACCATTACCCCAAGGCCACACCAACACCGTTGTGACACCAAGGTTTGTGCATACTAGTGTAAGGGCTACTCTTAGTACATTTAATTACCATTACATATACACACCTAGTGGGGTTTCCAAACACAACTTGTTTGAGTAGGCAGTATCACTGGTAAACTTGTGATTGTCACAATTGGTACCCTTAGGACAATCATTAATATCTGGTCTATGGCACTTTTTTATGGCTTCTAAATGCTTCTATGGGGTGTGTCATGTCCCACACATCTCTTCCAACATTCTATCCAATATTAATGTAATAAAGTTAATTAGAAAGTTTCAAGATGCAAAAAGGTTAAAAACATATGAAAACTTCTCCACTTTATATCCTTCCTTTTCAAATGAAAACTTCTCTACTTTATATCCTCCAATGTGAGGGAGAGGTCACACTTATTCATTATGGATGCCCTTTGGCAAAAAAACACACCCTTTCACCATTAGCTTCCTTTGAAAGAGTGCAACTCTTCATTACTTCTTCCCTTTAAAAGGGATACAACCTTTCAAAATTAGATCTGCACTTCTTATTTAAATCAGATCTACACTTCTTATTTAAATCAGATCTGCACTTCTGATTCCCAAATTGCCCCCCTTAAATGAGGTTCTATTCTCCCTTTTATATCTCATGTTTGACGGAGTTGCAACTTTTCATTTCATGCCTTTGACCATTTATTAACTTAATTAAAGTTTAATTATATTTAATTATATTCTTTATAATTTCATTTTAATTTTATTATTATCATTTATCATTAGATTGTATTTCAAAGTGGGGACATTACATTTTGAGTGTAAGGATTCCAATGTTTATTTGTTGGAGTAATTTCAAGTTTCATTGCAGGTATGTTTGATTCTAATACTCGCGCATTCTTTAAAATACAACATGGATTGCTCAAATTGAAGGAAAGATAATTTATGTTATTAAAATCTAAGTACAAGAAAAAAATTAAATAATAACTTTGAATTCATCAATACAAAGCCGACCTCAATGCTAGTTAATAAATCTGGAATATATAGACATTGCTCAAAACCTCCCACACATGATCCGATTTCTCTAACAAATCAGAACTTGGCCACTTAAGAATCCATCACCCAATAATCCACCATCAAGTTGAAGAAAATATGAAAAGGTTTTTTCCTATTTTAAATCTTTTTTTTTGTTTTTTTAAATTTCATTTGTCTTTTATATTTTATTTTCATATTTAGCTCATGGAACAACCTGTTAGACATTGTTAAACAAATAGACAGATTTATATTTGTCATTGATGTCAAAAGGAGATATACAGAGATGTCATTGCCTATAGATCATATAATAACAGTTACTCACAGATTTCGTACTCACTGAATTGATAATCATTATGTCTTTATCATTGGTTGTATTAATATGTATTGTGGACTACATATTGATCGGGTTTGAGATTTCTGATGATTCACGGGGATGAGTTATATCAAGTTATCCAAAATGAGTTATATGTTTGGAATGGGAACTGTTGTTGCTGTGAGTATCGTATTGATACAAGTACTTGCACTTTCAGAACAATATTAATGATAAGTGGTGATAAGTTGATAACAAAATATACATTGAATATACAACAAAAATGGTGCCTATCCTTACCTTTGATCTATTCTGATTGGATGATTTGTTTACATCAAAACATGAAGATAAATATATCTTGTCTTTGTATGTTGATTGTGTTTAAGACATTTGTTAGATCCATCATGATGATCGAAGTAATTGTTATGAACCTGTGTTATGGTCAGATCAATATGTTTATATTGAGTCCATCCTAGAGATTAGGTTAGAACTACTTCTTATTAGCTATGGCACAATGAACTTTATTATTGCTTATGTCTACAGTTTATATAGTTTTATCATTAGCAATGCAAAGGTGTGTTGGCATTGGTTATAGTTGTTGAAATTAGTAGCTAGCTCGGATTATCAAACTTTAATGTTTCTAAAAGCAATTAAAGTTTGATCGTTATCTATGCATTTAAACTCATTAGGGTTGGGCCCAAAATAATTGTAATTAAACTGTAATAGATCTGGACCTATTCTGAGTGGTAAAATAAAGTCTTGTAATAAATCATGCCCTATATGTAACTTGTGGGGTTTTGGTGCCAAGTTAAAGGATAAAATTAAGATTATATGTGCTAGCTGACTTAGGTGAAATAAGGAGGCCAAGTCTACTATATATATGCAAGTATCATTCATTGTATCTACACATCTTTAGCGAACTTCTCCATTTTGCAAGTTCAATCTTCTATCAGCGAAATACTTCTAAGCATCAACAAACTATTGGAGAAAGTAAACAAAGCCTATCCAAGGTCAGAAGACTGTCTGTCTAAGGCACCGAATTGATTTGCAAGTGTAGTAAAGCTCATCTACAAGACAACAAAGGTAGAAAAATCCTTCCTAGGAACAACAAACATATCCTCAAGTCTGCAATTTAATGATTAGTGAACTCCTTTGGCATAGAGAACCTCTTCTCACAGTCAGCAAACCATCTTGCAGGGTTAGCACACATACCCTTAGGTCTTCTATTTATCAATGATCAACAAACTCTATTTGTGGACTGCAGATAAGTTACATGCTTGTTCTATTTGCTGCCCTAATACTACTTTGTTAAATACTTAATGTTCTAAAGCTAATTGTAAAGAGACCTACTGATCGTTGATTAATAAGATCTGAGAAATTTGGCTGGGTTTTTCACCTCCAAGAGGGAGGTTTTCCCAGGTAATTATTTGTATTGTCTTGTGTTTCGTTTGCATTGTTTACTTTTGATTTTTTTATTAAGTTTGATCAATAAAACTAACATATGGTGTGTCCCCATGAGCACATACAATGAAAGGCAAGCCCACACATGGAGCATTGGGACTTGTGCGAAGAGACATACGATGACACTTCCTCCACTGCACTCTAGAATCTAATGTCTTGTGTAGTTTTAAAGTAGTGACCCTATGTGGATTCATGACTTGGTATCATCCTTCTCTATTGATGCTGCACTGTATTGTTCCATTACTTGTGTCATGTATGCATCTTGTATGGCATGTGTGAGCCTATCACCCCCCTTGTATACTTTGATTGACGATTTGGAACTATCTCCACAAGCACGATGGGGTGGACCTAAGGGTTCCACGTGGTCGGGTGGACTTAAACAAAAGAAAGGTTGGAACTATTTTATATCAAGTGTTTTGTGGGTGGTCATAATGCATTTATGTTTTCTTTTAAGATGCTAGTAACATTATTTTTAGTACTATCTTTACCTATTGTACTTTTCTATTGGACTCGATCAACCAAATAACCTTGTACATGTGATTTATTTTATTAAAGAGGATATTCATGTAGTCTAGAATGCATTATTATCATCTTTGAATATATGTTGAATATATAATAATGAGTGACTACTTAGTATGAGATATATATACACTACCTTTACCTATTGTACTTTGCTATTGGACTCTATCAATTCCCAATAACCTTATACATGTGATTTATTTTATTAAAAAGGATATCCATGTAGTCCGGAATGCATGATTATCGTCTTTGAATATATGTTGAATATATAATAACGAGTGACTACTTAGTATGAGATATATACATGTCATTCAATAGGTAAATGTCATGTATTGACATAGGATGACACTTTATATGAGATTATCAATTTGGGATATACTTATAAGAAATATGTGTATATATAGTAGATAAATTCATTTCATGTATATATATAGTAGACAAGTTTTGGTAGCTCCCAAGAACAACTAACTTAGATAAGATAGATAAAGTCATTTCATCTCCCTAATTGGCTTTAAATGCTCTTGTATTTGGGTTATCTAATTCCCTATTAGCACCATTTTTAATAGGTTTACCAGTACTCAGTGGTTCATATAGTCCTCTTAGGAGTTGGACCATCTCAACCATGGTGTGCCTGATCATATTAGCTTGAAACCAGCGCGCCTCATATTAGATTCAAACCTATGCCCCCTATTGGTAGCTGATGGGGATATAATATCATTCGTTGTACATATCAATGAGGTTTGCTTTACGTCTAGATAATAATACTTTAAAAAAAAAAATGGTCGTCGGAATTACGACTGAGACTAAGCTTTCCATCGATGATGGAATCATCAGACCAACAACGTTCTCATCGGTGCAAAGTTTCTGGAGTCATCAAAATTTTGACTCAAAATACACAAACAGCCGACGAGGATGTTGTATGTCTGACAACACTTCCTTGTCAGACAATCGTTGATGCATATTAATGGACCGACAACAAAACCATCGAACAAACAACATCCCCATTGATG
Organism: Cryptomeria japonica; assembly: GCF_030272615.1. Classification (NCBI taxonomy): domain Eukaryota; kingdom Viridiplantae; phylum Streptophyta; class Pinopsida; order Cupressales; family Cupressaceae; genus Cryptomeria; species Cryptomeria japonica. The sequence goes on along the minus strand of NC_081412.1, from coordinate 405,401,813 downwards.
CAATGTTTCAGACTTCCATTGATATTCTGACGCAATCTAAACAAACATCTGACGAGGATGTTGTATATCCGATGACTTTTTTACCGAAAGAGTGATCATACCCGCTATCAGCAGATTCCATGGGGTTGTTGTATTTCCGACGGTCAGAGGCATCATCGACAAGTCTGACGATAATTTTTCAATGGCTAATTTTGTCGGCAGTCTGATGAAAAGTAGTCGCAATTCCAACAATTGGCCGTCGGAAATTAGCCCCGAATGTACTAGTGACACTGATGTAGATTGGGATGGTGATGTTGATAACCAAAAGAGTACTACCAGTGGAGAATTATTTTTAGGTAAGAAGTTGGTTTCATGGACTAGCAAGAAACAAGATTCAATATCTTTATATGCTGTTGAAGCTGAGTACATTGTTGCTTCTAGTAATTGCACTCAGATAGTTTATATGAAGCAAATGTTGAAAGATATTATTCATGACGAGACTACTATTATATATTATGATAATTCCAGTGCTATAAACATGTCAAAGAATCTGGTGCAACATTCAAAGTCTAAGCATATATCTATCAAATATAACTACTTGAGAGAGAAAGTCAGTGAAGGGAAGATGAAGCTGGAGTATGTATCTACAAATGAAAAAATTGCTGATATTTTCACTAAACCTTTGCCTACATATATATTTGTCTATTTGAGAGATAAGTTAGGGGTATCCACCCCTCCTGATGAGAATTAGATGTATCGAGTTGCATCAATATGGTGGAATTCAAAGCCTTATTCTTTTATCTGGATATATGAGCTGACACTTCTCCTTTGCTGGAGTAGTTTGTTGATTTTGTTGTGTATCCTAGGGGGACAGAGATTCATGATTCTATATTGGGAGAGAGTTTGATTTTCTATTTTGAAGATCTTTGGCATTGATGACAAAGGGGAGGAGAGATCATGGGAAAAACTAATTTATCTATTTTGATCTTAGGGGGAGTTTGCTGGTGATATCTTCTTTCTTTGCATTGATTATTTTTCACATTCATTTGTTGTCATCAATGCCAAAGGGGGAGATTGTTGGATTGTTGGATTGTTGGGTAGATTGTTGGATTTGGTTGTTGTCATTGTTTCTACTAGGTTTTTTTTTTCATTGATGTCAACATATTCCTATGATTTATTCTGGTGAGTTTGGAAAGAGTTTTTGATCCGGTTTTGAAGTTTGGTTTTGTTGATCACTGTTTTGTAGAATCTAGTATTTCCTTTGGTATATTCTAATGTGATTAGATCTTGTGCTAAGATTTTGGGATATTATTCCAGATGATCTTGTGTATCTTCATTTCAGATGGTTCATGATTTGGTGCTTTGCAAGTTATCTTTCTTCGTGATAGTTATCGATTGGTTATGTTCTTGAGCTTTCTAGATGTTGATCGATGAAGATTTGATAAGTAGTGTTGGTGTAGCTATTGGTGATGATTCTAATGTACCTATTAGTGTTTCCCAGTCATGTCCTATTTATTTTGGTGATCTAAATTAATTTTTGTGTGAATTTTTGGTGATTTCTGTGAACTGGTGATGATTTTCATGTTATGTAGTATTTCTGGTGGTGTAGCGTGTTGCGGTTGATCTTGGCATGTTTTTCGTTGGACGTGATCATTTGGGAATTTGAATTAGGTCCATGTTATGTAATGTAAATCATTATATTGTTTGGGTGATCGATCTTTGTATCACGTAATATAATTTTTATAATTATGAGTTGAGGGTTGAGGGTTTAGTCGATCTTGTTATCAAGGTTGATGATTTGTATTTATAGGTTAGATACTTATGTAATTTAGGTGTCGGTATTGTGTCTTCATTATCAGAGAGAGGTGACTTTGCAAACAAGAGAATTATCATTCAGTGTGGTGTTGAGGTGAGATTGGTGTTGCAGAGCAGACAACTGTGCTTAACCAGAACTATCGTCAGGCATTTTTAGATGCTATCATTGCAGTTTTTTTCTTCTGAATTGTAGTTTGAATCATATTGTAAGTTAGTGAGACTTCCCTGAGAGTTGTAGCCTTCCGGGAATATGATCAACGAGCTCTAGGCAGTGTGCCTAAATGCATGTGCATTCCCCATTGTAATATTTTCACATACTACTGTAGAGTATCATCTTACAGTGGGTAGGTTCCCACCATGGTTTTCCCTTAACTATGTTTTCCACATCAAAAATTTTGGTATTGTGTTTTGTGTTGTTAATTTGCTTATCTGATTCATCGTTGGAGTTTATCAATTTATGTTTTGAGGTTTAATTTGCTTTGATCCAGTGAAGATTGATTCACCCCCCTCTCAGTCTTCCTTCTTGATTGTGGCTAACATAAATAAATGTAATATATTTGTAATTGGGTTTGTTGTGGATGAGTGTATGAGCAAATAATGCTTACATCTTTTGGAGGTAGAGAAGAAGAGTGAGGAGAAGTTGTTATGTGCTTAACCAAAGCTATAACCAGGCATTAAGAGATGTTATTATATTAGTTCATGATCTTCCAAATGTAATCTGAATGTGTTTGTAAGACAGTGAGTCTTCCCAAGGTCGTAGCCCTTGTTGTTTTTGTTTTGAGCAGTGAGCTCTAGGCAGTGTGCCTGAATGCGCATGCATTCCCCATTATAATATTTCATATACTTCTAACAATTTATCATCATATTGTGGGTAGGTTCCCACTGTGGTTTTTCCCTTGACCGAGTTTTCCACATCAAAAATCTTGGTGTTATGTGTGTTCTTGATGTGTTGTTGATTCATGCTTTCATGCTTAATAATCAAATTATAGTTTGAGTTTAATTTGTGTAAGTTTGTGAGACAACTGATTCACCCCCTCTCAGTTGTGTGCTCAAGAATTGGAGTTATTTTAGCAATTGATATCAAAGAGGGTTCCTACGTAGAAGCGTAACTGCTTGAGGTGATCTGGGATGACATCATACAAGAAGGAAAATTCAAGATTTGATGGAACTAAATACTTTCTTTGGAAGAGCCGCATGGAATGTCATCTCAGATGCATTGGCAAAGATTACTAGACTATTACAAATGTGAAGCACAAAATGGAATCAAGTAGCTAAGACCAAATCCCACTCTCATGTACACACACTTGAATACGAAAGAGCCTAGGGAGATATCTCACTTTAACTACTTATTGTAGGGAAGAGAGAGTCAAGGAATATCTCTTAGGATTTATATTCCTTTGCTATAGATATGTGAAATATAGTGCAATACTCAACTAAGGTAGGAGTTGAGAAACAAAGTACATTTAAATTGAAAATGCAAATTTTGTGCACACTAAAACTGAGATACAAAAAGCAGGACTAGGAAAGAGACTCAAAGGTGCACCTGATGCTAAAAATTGAAGCAAAATTGGCAGGACCAGGGTGTTGGGCGCCTTGGTCTTTGTGCTGATAGAAGGCTAGATTTTTGGATTTGAGGTCTTGAGGGTCTGTGATGCAGATCTATAACAAAAAACTACAAAACCCTAGGGACCAAGACCCCATGCCCTTGGCCTATCTTAGGGTTCCATGCCCCTATCTCTGTAATATAAGATCAGATTTTAGCACTAAGTTTGTCTATGTGTCTTCTGTTGGTCCCTAAATTCATGTGTCTGTTAGATTCCTATACCTGCACCTGCAACTTGAAAAAGAGTGTCTAGGTGGCTATATAGGGTTTTGCCTTAGTCAAACCCCTTCTTTTGGTGATTTCCACCTCCACAAATAACGAGTAATGTACTGAAAATGTGTGTGCAAGAATATTGTGTGTATGCAAGATCCTAAATGAACAAGAAAGTAAATCTAGATTTCTACCCTACGCTTTGGAGAGCAAACCCTAAATGCTTCAAATCACAAATGATCTAGAGATCTAAAGCATGAATGTTGTATATGGTGAAAATGGATAACAACAATATTAAAAGACTAAATGAATTCAACCACAAAACCCTAGCCTAACAACAACAAAGATCCACCATAAAATATGAAGATTACCTAGAACAATGCAAATCAAATGAAATCACAAATATTATACCATCACATGTCCAATAGGGTTTGGATCTCCATTCTTCCTATCTCCATTGATCTTGCTTGATATATTTGCTCTCAGATTTTATGTGTGCACAAGAGCTCAACAAAGAACAGAAATGTGGTTGCAAGTAGGCTTGATCGCATATGAAAGTTCGAATGCTAGGATGCTTGATTAGAATGCATAGCTCATTAGGGTTGATAATGAACGAAGCATCTCCTTATATAGAAGATAGTATAAGAAATGGAGGGATGAGATTGAGAGGTGTAAAAGATAAATGGTCGGCTAGGATTAGAGGGTAGGTAGAAGAAATAATAAAATAATGAGAGGGTAGGTAGTGTAGGAATTAAGAGATGAATGACATGTGTCATAGGTAGAAAAGGCTAATGAATTAATTAAATAAATAAAGATTTATTTAATTAATAGAGGAAATGGGATCAATTAAATAAATAAGAGTATTTATTTAATTTAGGAGAAGGGGAATTAAAATAAATAAAGGTATTTATTTAAATGAGAAATAAGGCTAGAAGAGGATAAATGAATTAAATAAATAAAGGTATTTATTTAATTAATAGAAGAATTAGAATAAAGTAATTAAATAAATAAAAAATATTTGTTTAATTAGACAAGACAATTTTAGGTGTCTACATTTTGCCCCTCTGTGAGACAATGCAACTTGTCGTCTTGTTTCAAAGAAGATAATATGAACTAATATAAAGTTTCCCCAAGATGGGAATGATATGCCCCCTCGAGAGATTGGATGAAAATGTCTGAAAAGATAACAGATAATCTCTTGATAAGAAATAAAGGGTAGAATGGACTGACCGGATAGGATAGAGTGACAGAGTCACGGGATTAAGAAGGCTGACACAGGAGACTAGGGCTAGGGAAGTCTATAAGATAGACCACGAGGGGAAAACATCCTCATTGTCATCCACACATCCAAGAGATCAGAGTGCAGAGAGAGCAAAGAGTAGTCAGCATTCAATAGCCATGGCATTGGTACATAGATTTGATCGCATTCGCTGATTTCAGAGGCAAGTAGATGCAGGAGAGCCGGGAAGTACCGCAAAACCTCCTTGTAATTTGTCACAATAAATGTTGTCATAAATGCATGTCAAGTAGCGCATTTAAATTATTTTTAGAATATGTCAAACAAGGTCAAAAAATGCTAAGGCATGTCCATGCTAGTGTTAGGCGCGTCTGGGTTGGCTAGGTGCGTCTGTGTTTGTGCCAGGTGCGTCTATCATTGAAATAGTGTTTATGTCAAATGCGAGCACATCTGTGTATTTCAGGGGCATTTATGCTATATGGGCGTGTTTGTGCATAGTAGGTGCATATGTGCAGTATGTAAGTGCATTTATGTCTTCTAGGCCAAATCGACAGTTCTGTGATGAACATACGTTGTTGATTGGATAAGCTGCTAAGAGGATACACTCAAGCAAGTCCTCTAGGGAAGACTAGAATAGAAAATAGGGATAAAATTGACAATTATGTGATAGAACATATGTTGCCAATTAGAAAACTACTCAAGAGGATACACTCAAGAAGAGGCCCTAGGATAGGATAGATCGAGGCACTTTGTGATGAATAGGGAGTACCAAGACATAGTACTTTGTGATGAATAAGGAGTACTAAAAAGAGCAACACTTTGTGATGAACAGTGAATACAAATATGAGCAGCACTTTGTGATGAACAGGGAGTGCAAAAACACGTAGTACTTTGTGATGAACAGGGAATACCACTAGGATAAAAAGAAACACTTTGTGATAAATAGTGAGTGTCACTAGGATAGAGCGCCATATGATAAATATAAGCACTAGGATAAAGAGCAGCATTTTGTGATGAACAAGGAATGCCACTATGACTAACATGATTGATTTACTTGACTAGAGGAGTATCTACCTATGCTAGAGTCATGGGAGAGATTCCCATTGACTCATAGTCTGTGAGCAGAGCTAACAGTTGACGAGAGAGCAGCAGTTCAGGCTATGGGCCTACGACATATTCTGTATGTGCCTAAGTTTTGGGCAAACATGGGATTGATGACAGTGCTGGCTGAGAGATGGCACTTAGAGACTTGTAGTTTCCATTTGCTGATGGGTGAGATGACATTCACCTTAGAGGATTTTTACAGGATTTTGAGGATACCGATCAATGGGGAGTTAGTTCCCTATGATCGAGACAGAGATAGGGATGCACTGAGACGAGTATTTCAGGATCTAGGACTGGAGATGAGGGCTAGACACATGGCTTGGGACATGATGACATGGACTGGATTGGCACTACCAGCAGCATTGGTAGGAGTGATTAGTGGGTTCCTATGTCTGCATAGGGCAACACGAGGATTGGTTGTGGGCTGGGGTAGCACACTGGAGACACCGGTGACATAGCATACTAGATTTGCCTAGGGATTGTGTTTGCTGGCACATTTGTATTATGAGCTTCATCAGTTTGTATACCATGTATCAATAGGATTGGGCTGCAGAGTGACATTGTTGTAGGTATGGGCTTATGCACATTTGCCGATTACCCGACCGATTCATTTCAGAGGTAGGGGCCATGGGCGCAGTTTTATGCATTTATATGATATGATTACATCTTAGCCGCAGATCGAGAGATTGGAGTACTGGCATTGGGTCATCGATGAGATTGACACTGTGGTATGGAGACCATATTGAGAGTGTGAGGAGTGGGAGGATGACGCAATGGAGCTACTATATACATTCAGGGGTAGGTATCTGATTTGGTGGATGCCCTATGTGCTGCAGAGGCAGTTGGTGGATAGGGTGGGCAGGTAGTTCATCAAAATAAAGTGGATGCCACGAGGTTTCGGGATGTATGCTTAGATAGTGAAGGATCAGGCACACTTCGGGCCACTATTTTCATATGATCAGGCAATGATGTAGCTGGTAGAGATGATTCCCTTGCCTTGGGATATGTGTGTGGAGATAGAGGATGCAGGGATGGATTTAGAGTATACTGTATATTGGGCTGAGCATCCATTTCCATGATTGATAGACCCAGGGGAGCAAATAGATGGAGATGGTGGGGGTGATGAGGATGATGATGGAGATGGTGGAGGAGGCAGAGTGTGATAGGAGAGAGAAGAGTGGCTCCATGGAGAGAGGGTGGAGAGGAGAGACAGGCTCGCATGGTGAGAGACAGGGGTGGAGTGTCATTACAGGTGCCAGTAGCACAGGGTCCTAGAGGTATAGGGATGGGGGCAGCCACAGGAGTAGCCATAGGTACAGGGGGGAGAGGAGGAGGATGAGCTATTCTCTTTGAGGGAGATCTTCTAGGGATAGGTAGATGAGATCCAAGATCTCGAGCGGGAGAGGGATAGGCTTAGGAGATAGCTAAGGGACATTGAGCAGGAGAGAGATTAGGCTATCCAGCATTACACAGAGGTTGAGACAACACTAAGGGGAGGGAGGCAGGTGTCAGAGGACACAAGAGCTGGATACGCCTATGTTCAACGAGTCAGGGAGAAGATAGGCTACTAGAGAGACCTATACTATGGAGTGGTGCCACCAGAGCAGTGGGCTAAGAGCTTTCATAGACCATCACGAACAACGACGACCACTAGAGGGAGGGACAGGAGACAGGCATCGAGCGGTGGGGTTATAGGTTCTCCACCACCACCAGATAGAGGGGACGAGAGAGATGATCCTGAGGCAGGACCTTCTAGGGCTCAGACTACATCGAGGCCAGCTGGCTCCGAGGGAGAGAGTTCATCATAGCCTTAGAGGGCTCCCAATGTATCAGTTTTGTACCTTTTTGTATTATGACACCTTCGGGTGATTGTAGCCATATGATTTTGACATCATTGTATCATGACACTTATGATTATATATATATATATGAGATGATTCATCTTTGTGGCAGCTATATGCATGTGTACCTATGTGATGAGTTGTTTCATGATGTATGTTTCTATGTGATGGTTATGATATGGATGCAAATATGTACATGATACAATGCAATATTTTTATTCTTTTATGTTTTATGTGTTATGTAAATGCAAATGTGAATGTATGAAATATAGATGAATATGATCAAATGTGCTAACATGTGTTGTGTGTAGGATGTGATGCAATTGTGATATCTATATGTATGGATGAAATGCTAACATGTGATAATGTAGGAGCAACTACATGAATGCAAATTTTTGGGGTGTGTCATTATACTTAGACGTGTGATAGCAAGCTACACGGACTCGAGAAGGAGAATGTAGGTCAATCAAGAAAGGGGGATGAAAGTGTAGCGTCCTAAAATCGTGACACTTGCAATTTTGACTGCATTTGGGTCTTCACGATGGCGGCGCAACACTGAACCTGAATGGAGACCCCGAAACTTGTTCATGACATCAAAAACTGCATTTTTCAGCACCCTGGCCTGATCCTCCTTGCACCCTACTGCCCCTGGAGGTGGGACCATGGCGCCCAGCGCCTTGGTCCCTGGCCCTATTTGGGCCCGGTCTCTTTTGGGGCTTCGGGTCTTTAAGTTTGCAAATTGGAAAATAATGTTTCCTGGTCGGCCTAAGGTCGGGAAAATCAGTCTATCAGCCCTAATTGACAAGTATATAAACTACATTTCCTCTCCCATTTTGAGAAAAAAGGACATATGTGTACAAGACGCGGAAGCGATATTCAAACATTCAAGCATTCAAGCATTCCTTCAAGAAATTGAGCATTCTAAGTCTCCATTCAAGGCTAGGTGTTGCATTCAAGACAAGGATTCAACCATTGAAGAGGAGATCACATACAACATACAACATACTACATACATTACACCTTCGCATGTAAGAATACAAACATTCTTACAACAAGGTATCAGTACTTGTTTACATTACAAACATTTACATTTACAGCATTCTCATTTCTTGGTTAATTCCAAAACTGGGGTTTGACCTAAAGGCAAACCCCTCATCCCTAACCCCCCAATCGTCCTCTCTTTTCTATGTGTAGGTTGTAGCTACGCAGCTATAATTGAAGATCTAGAATCCTTGTGCAGAGACGAACAGATCCACCTTCGTTTCGCGGATTTTTCGGAGGACCGTGTGCACGCCAGGCGCCATCGTCCTGTCAACTTTCGCTCAAATTTACAGAACAGCACCGTCTCGACTTTTTACTGCTAATTCCAGGTCCCCAGCTTCATCCCATATCCCTATCTCTGTTTATAAGTGAATCTTTCTTGCTTCTACATGCATTCCTAGTTCAATCTTTCTATCTACATTCTTTACAAAAGAGGGTATCCTTGATGTCTTAACCCTTGAAACTCATTTAGAATCCAATCTTGCATTGCGTGGGATTGGATCTTGTGGGTTTCAACCCCTCTTTTGAATGTAAAGTCTCTCTTAAGTGAAAACCATCAACCCTAGTGACTCTCCCTTCTCTCTCCTTGGAGTTGGGGAGGGGAGAACGACTAGGGTTTGATTTTTCCGCTTTACAGAAAGATAGAAGATATGGAAGTGAAAGAGATTCTTGTGTGTTATCATCATTGAGCTTTATTATGGTAAGTAGGTTATGACAATTGAGGTATATGTTCAACCTAGAAAGTCATTGTACCCATTTTCATGGAGATGGGACAATCATAAACAAGGAATGCCCCAGTTCATACTAGACCCATAGTATCCTCATATCCTTGGACAAGTTATAGCATTACTAAGAGACAATCCACAGACAACAAAAGAAAAATAGGTGACGATACCCCATCCTCACCTTTCTAGTCAAAGACATCTTGGAGATAGAATCTCTAGTCAAAGACATCCTGGAAAAGCTAAAAGACATGTCACCAAAAGATAAAATCAAAAGAACACCAAGACTCAACACCAACATCCACTGTAGTCCTCAAATTTAGTGTCTCATGTCACTTGTATAAGTCTTATTTGATTGTGATCACAATGTTTACTTTCACAAAAAGGATAGATAGCATTGGACCATAATGTTGTTTGAGTCTGTTGAAAGATTTGATTTGTTGAAGCCCATTGTTGTCGTTGTGTCTCATCTAAAACTGACCGAATCTATATAACTGATACCTTGTTGTGGAGAAGACAGAACTTTATTGTGGATTGGCAATGCAAGTGCTTCTTTATTGCGGATTGTGCACGGATAGACTAAAGAAAGGTGGAGGAAACTATACTCCTCTGAAACATGTGATGCTCTCAGTTCCACACCCATCACTAGACATAGGATCTTCCTTAGCCACAGATACGAGCTGATTTATTATGGATGGAAAGGGATGAAAAGGAATGTTATTATGAATTGCTAACCAATCTTGGGTAGATCAATAACAAGCCATGATGGGAATGGGTAAGTTTATTATGAACAGATAGGTTGTGAGTGTGTGCAAAAGTGAAAGATGAGATTGAATCCTAAAGGAGGGAGGAGCAATGTCCCTACACATGGCATCGGTGACCCGATTTTCACCATGGTACTTTCCCAGGGTGCCACCAAAGTGATTTTCACTGTTGGACGAATTGTTTTATGTTTTCCTATTTTTTTGTGTCACAAGGCGCCTGTTTGTTAGGTTTTCACCAAGTAACGGTTTTTTTATGTTTATGATTTTTTTTTGTATTTTTGAATTAGGATACTCTGAAGAGCTATGTGTAAAACCTAGGAAGGTGCATGTTGTTGATAGGATCCTCCAAAGGTTCACCATCTGTGGTTGAGAGCGGATATGCACCTGATCCATAGGCTATTGTAATGATGTAAGGACCAAGCCAATTTGGTTCAAACTTGCCCTTCTTCTCTCTGTTTTGCTGATTTTTAGGATTTTCCTTGAGAACTAAGTCACCCACCTCAAATGTGAGAGACTTTACCTTGTGATTGTAACTATGATGTTCCTTGACTGAATGATATGTAGCTTGAGCGACTGTCTTCCTTGATAAGGGAACTAAGATAGAATTATTAATGTCTGGACTATGTAGGCCCATATGTGTGTCACCTAAAAAATTTTGGGCATCCCTGACAAAAAAGTCCCTCAAGGAAGCTCCATTAAAGGTCCATGATGTATCGCCAGAAGGGAAAGGATGTGTGAAATAAGTGGATGAGTGATGAAGGCTTAAGATTGTGAAAAGAAGTGAAAGTAGGATAGCATGATGGAGACTTGGGATCAACAAGTATGCCTTTTCACTTAAAATTTTAGAATTTTTGCCCCCAGCTATTTGGGTATTAGGGGAGATCAACTCTTTCTCTTTTTCTTTCATAGGATTTTTATCCTTGACTTTGATTTTTGCAGAGTCCAATAGCTTTTGATTTTGATTTGGACTAAAGGACTTTTCTTTATTTTTTACTTTTAGATTTTTCTTTTCAAAGCTTGATTCTTGATCCCCAATTAGTAAGGGCTTTTTTAATTCTTATTGATCCAAGTCTGGAAGTGGAGTGGAAATGGAATGAGTGGATGATATGGTAAGTCTATGTGAGTTCTCAAGAGGGTTGGTGATACTCTCAATAGATTCTTCCCTGGGACCACTCTTAGGACTATTGATAGCAAGAGATGCTTGCACCACTAGAGGAGATTTGCATTTAGACTTAGTAGCCACAACACTAGGTGGTTCACACCCAATTCCTTGCAAATTGTTTATAGATTGTTCTTGTCAACTGCATACCTTAAGAGATAGTGGGAGTTGATCAACATGAAAGATATACTCACCACATCCCATGTCTTTAATCTTGAACTTTTCTTTGATCTTTGCTTATTTTGATGTAGAAGATTTTAAGGATTCTGGATCAACATATGCTAATGAAGGAACAAGTTCTCGATTGACTGGAATTGTTTTTGATTAATTAAAAATAGGTTTTAAGGGACTTGAAACCCAGATACATAAGAAAGATATTCAAGAAAGCAACAAAATACAACAGCAGCAAAACACAAGCAAAAAGACCAGCAACATAGGAACGGACAGCCAAAGGCCAGCAAGAAGTTGGCCCCAAGCCCAGCAAAAAACAAAATTTAGAAATTCTTCATGGTTTCTTCTGCATCCTGTATCAAAAGCTTCATTGCCTTTTTCGCTTCCCTCAAATCAGTATTTTCCTGAGCAGTCTGGCTTTCTTTCATCGTCATTTCCTTCTCCGCCATAGTCTGCCTGGTTTTGCGCCTAGGGGTTTGGTGGCTTAGGCTGGAAGTAGGAGCATCTTCCATAACAACCAGATTCTTCTCCTAGTTTTTCTTTTCCAGATGATTCACCAGCGCGTTCATGTTCTGGGAGGAGACTTTTAGAACCTGGAGGCTATGATCCATAAGGCTTTTCAGGACTTTCTCGTTTCTAGCCATCCGGGCATTGAAATTGTCCTTATCCTCCTCCACCTATTCCTTCAGTATTTTGATGACGTCCTCCAGATGTTTCAGGTCACCTTTAATCAAGTCTTTCTCCAGCCAGTCTTCCATTTCCATTTTTTCCTCCACTTCACTATTCTCCATCTCCTCGTGCTGCTTCCTAGAGTCAGACATGTTGATCAGCTTGTTGATCTTAACTTCCAACTCCCTCTATTTACCCTGCATGCTGGTAATGTTTTCCACCACCCACTTCTAAAAATTGAAGAACTCAAGGGTGCAATTATGGGTGGTATCCAGAATGGTTTTCGCAAAATCCTTGCTCTGTTTCGTCTCCTCCGCATTAGGGTTTTCACCTTCCTTAGGCTTCAGAGCCTCTTTCTCAGTTTCTGAGCCTTCAATATTAGGTTGATGATTCTCAGAATTTACCCTTCCTCTCCTTCCCCATAATTCTCCTCCTTATTGATCTCCATTTTAGAAACTTCTTCATTATTCTTTCCCTCTTCTTCCTCACAAAGCACATCCTTTCCTTCTTGCACAATATCAACCTTCCTTTTTTTATGGGTAGGGGTTCTGGTCTCCCCAGTTGAATCAGAATCTATGTTTTTCTCAGAAATCTGAGCATTGAGAATTAAAGGGTCATCCTTTGTTGCCCTAGTCTTATCCTTCATATATTCATAAATCAGCAGAATGAGGCCCTGGTGCGCTAGAGGGTAGGAACTGGGTTTTTTAATATGGTCGGCCAAGCTCTCATTAAGAGAAGAGGCTAAATAGAAGGGCAAAGATATTTTCACCCCATGGCGGAAGTGGTTCAGGATGGCAAAGTGATAATTGTAAATTTTCGTAAACCTACCATCCACAATTAAATATTCCATTAAAGCCCTAAGAATTTTTTGCCAGAAAGGTTTTACCTATTGGGGGGTGAAGTATGATATATTTTCCTTCTTCTCCAGGTTGCTCTTCTCATCCTCCTTCTTAGGGAAGTTTTTGAAGGCCTCATTGGTGTACTTTCTATCCCTATAGAATTTGGTCCCCTCCATCTTGAGCCCCATTACCTCTGAGATCAGACTTTCATCAATGTGCCAGATTTCCCCAAATAGGGTAGCCTTGTTATTGCTCCAGCTTTTTGTGAACCCCTGAGATACAGAGCTTCTACTACCATGGAGCTTCTCCATATAATTTTTGAACCTGTGTCAGTGGAGCCTTCTCCACACCTTTCTTTCGCTCTTCCAGTGCTCACAACCAGACGGTTCATTCCTGTTAAGGTTGCCTCCCATTCTGCTTTCCAGGTCACAATCACCTATGTTACAACTCTTGGCCCACAAGTAAAACTCTGTGTTTCTGGTTTCTCCTTGAAGAGAGTCTTTCACAATTTTGAGATTGTCACTCATGTTCATATGAACCTCGCTATTATTACAATTACCTCTCGCACACATGTGTTCTTGGTTATGATGCCGAGAAACACTCATCGACTGGCAGTTCATCTGCCCCCAAAATCTGTCATTGGTACTCATTCCCCAGAATTCAATCATAATATTTGCTTGCTCCATTAAGGCAATCAAAATATAATTGTTCCTTAATCTCCCACTTGATGTGATCTTCCCCTATATATTTGACCCCCTTTTCCAAATTAACCCCTTCATTAGCAAGGATATCCGCTACCTTGTTACCCTCTCTAAAAGTATGGGTTAAAATAATGCTAACATAGTTATTAAGGATAGTTTTAGCATTTTTAATAATATTAGCAATATTCCAAGAGACTGAACTAATACCTTTGAGGGCTTGTATAATATTTAAGGAGTCCCCTTCGAGCCAGATTTTTAAAATTTGAATTCCTGGGCTAATTGGAGGCTCTTAAGCATGGCCATAGCTTCAGCCACATGGTTGTTTTGGGTTCCAAAAGGGGAAGCAAAAGCAGCAATACACATTCCTTGAGCATTTTTTATAACTCCACCTCCACCAGCCTTTCCAGGGTTTCCTTTGGCGGCCCCATCAAAATTAACCTTTATCCAGTCATAATCAGGGAACCTCCAAACAATGTTATCTCTCTTCTTCTTGTTATCCACTCTGTAGACCTTATGAATCAGGTTCCATTCAGTAATAATATCTTTTTCCATATCATTCATATTTATAATAGCCCATTGCTGATTATTCTTGTGAGGGATGTTGATGTTCTCCTTTATAGCTCTGCATATTTTTTCAAAGACAACCTGAATGTTACACTTTTCTTCCCTAAATATCCTGTTATTCTTTTCTTTCCAAATTCCCCAGCATATCATGGGGAGGGTCAAGGACCATAAGTTTTTAAATAATTTGACATTTGGTAGGATAATTCCATTGCCATATTATATCCTTAATGCTTTTGTTCATGACCCAATTAATTTTCCATTTTTCCCACATTTTACACCAGATTTCCCTAGTGAAGGAACAATGAAAAAATAGGTGATCAACTGATTCTCCCTCCTTCTGATAGAGCTCACATCTGTTAGGGAATTTGAAGCCCCTTCAAATTAAATTATCAATAGTAAGGATACTATTATGAGAAGCAAGCCAAAAGAACATGTTGACTTTAGGGATCAAGATGTTGTTCCATACTTTACTCCAAAAGGGATTGCGGATTTGGGAAAAAGTGTTTTTATAGGCAGAAGAAAATGTGAATTCACCTTTAGGGTCACTTTTCCAGAGGAAAACATCATCATAGTTGTTGTTAGGGGAAAAGGACAGCAACTCTTTCTGAATAGAGGAAAAACCAGGATGGATGTCCTCAAGATTGACCCATTTATTCTCCTTCCAATAGTCACAAACCATCAGCCCAAACCTCCTTTTACATTCTTCAATAACTTGATTGTTGTTTTGATCAAATAGAGCTTCATTCTTCATCCAGGGGTCTTCCCAAAACCTTATTCTGTCACCTTTTCCAAGGACCCATCCAGCTCCAGCTTTTGCAACTTTTATGGCTTTGGTTACACTATTCCAGATGAAGGATCCAGCCAGGATATCTTCATCATTGAGGATCCCTTGGATAGTTTGATTCTTAATGTATTTGTCAAACCAAATTTGACTCCAGTCTTTCTTAGTGTCATATGCTCTCCATAATTGCTTGGCAAGAAGAGCTTTGTTAAAAGTTTTAATAATTTTAATCCCCAACCCTCCTTTGTTCTTTGGTCTACACACCTTGTCCCATGCAATCAAAGGTATTCTCTTCTTTTCTTCAACTCCTGACCATAAGAATCTCTTCTGAATTCTTTCCATAGTTTCAACAATTTTAGCCAGAATACCAAACAGACTGAGGGCATAAACAAGGAGATTTTGAAGAGTTGCTTGGAGGAGCTGCATTTTCCCAGCTTAAGATAACATTCAGCCTTTCCATCCTGCAAGTCTCTTATTAATTTTATCAATGATTATATTCCAGAAAGAGTTTGGGGGAGCCATCCCTAAAGGAAGACCCAGGTAGGTAGAAGGCAGCAATTCCACTTTACAACCAATAATATTGGCTATTCTCTGTTGTCTTATGACTGGAGTATTGAGAAAGTACATAGCTGATTTGTCCCAGTTAACTAGTTGACCAGTTGCCAAAGCATAGGAGTTGAGAGCAGTTTTGAAGGCTTCAGCCTCCTTGACTGAAGAATATCCCATGATGATATTATCATCAACAAACTGTTGATGAGTGCAAAACACATTGGCTGAAGAAGGTTGAAGACCTTTGATAGTTTTGCTTTGTTTCAATTTATGAATCATTCTACTCATACTTTCCGCCAGAATGGTAAAAAGGATAGGAGATATGGGGTCTCCTTGTCTTAGCCCTCTAGAGTTTTAAAAAAATTTGTAGGAGATCCATTAACCAAAATAGAGAACATAGGAGTAGTGATTAGTTCTCTGATTATTTTGATAACCTTATCATCATAACCAAAAGCCCCCATGATTTTAAATAAAACATCCCATTCAACTCTATCATAAGCCTTTGCCAAATCCAACTTTATCAAGAAACCTTCTTTCTTTGCAGCGCTGAGAGAGTGAATGTTCTCATGAACAAGAATTATTGAATCAAGAATTTGTCTACCAGGAACAAAGCCTTTTTGCTCTTCAGATATGATGAAGGGAAGAATCGCCAACATTCTAGTCATCATCACTTTGGATATTATTTTATAGAAAGAGTTGCATAAACTAATAGGCCTAAATTTTCCCATAGAATCTACCCCAGCAACTTTGGGGATTAAGGCAATAAAAGTGGAATTCAATTCCTTAAGGATTCTTCTGGATCCAAAAAATTCTTTCACCGCATTAACCGTATCCTTCCCCACAATATTCCAAAATTCTTGATAGAAAAACATAGGGAATCCATCAGGGCCTAGAGCTTTATCCCCTTGAAAGGAGAAGACAGCTTTTTTGATTTCTTCAGTAGACGGGATGGCAGCAAGGGTCTTATTCTGAAAAGAGTTTATAATATTAGGAATATTGTTAACTAGATTGAGTTGATGGGTTTGATCAAGATCCTCATTACTAGATAAGAGTTTCTTGAAGAATCTAACAGCTTCATCCCTAATTTCATCCTTATTAATCAAAGTGTTATTCTCAACAGTTAACTTTGTGATTCTATTTGTTGCCTTATGTTTTAGGGAAGTCATATGGAAAAACTTAGTGTTTTTGTCCCCTGCCTTTAGCCATATAGCCCTGGATCTCTGTCTCCAATATATTTCTTCCCTAGAAATTATGGTATGAATGTTGTCAAGGACCTTATCTTCCATGGCTTTGGAATACTTTTTGTAGCCCTCTTTCTGGATGGAAATTTGAATCTGGTCCAGTTCCTCCTTTAACTTTTTCTTTGAATCAAAAATATCACCAAAGACCTTCTTGTTCCAAGTCTTAATGTTGGTTTTGACATATTTAAGTTTTTTGGCAACTTTATACATGGTTGTTCCATTAATATCAAGATTCCACCATTCAGCAATGGACTTTTCAAGATTGGGGTGGGATATCCACATCTTTTCGAAGTGAAAAGGGAATCTTTGATTTTGCTTAGAGTTCTCAGCAACAAAGGAAATGGGATAATGATCTGATCCAATTCTATTAATAACGGAAAGGGAACAACTATGAGAAAGAATCTTTAATTAGAGAGAAGAGCTCTATCAAGTCTTACCTGGATAAGATCATCACCATCTCTTCGGTTTGACCAAGTGTAGAAGGCTCCACTGAGATCCAAGTCAATGAGAGCATTGTCATTGATAAAGTCCATCAGGTTAGATCTGCTTTTAGGTTGAGCTTGACTACCTCCAAATTTTTCTCTATCTTGCAAAGGAGTATTGAAATCTCCCATTACAATCCAACTATTCATAGAGAATTTTTTCCTTTTTTGCTGAACTTTTTCCCAAAATTTACTTCTAGCATGTTTGGAATTAGGGGCATAGATATTAGTTATAACAAATTCCTTTTTATCAAAAATATTTCTATCTTTTAAGGATAGAATATTGCCATCCTCATCTATCATATCTCCAGAGGTTGTGCTTTTATTCCAGAATATAGCAACTCCTCCAGAGGCGCCATTTGAGCTACTGCCACAGACTCCCCCATTTTTAAAAAACTTAAGTTTCTCCACTTTCTCTTTGCTCATTTTAGTTTCTTGAATCAGGACAATATCTGGATTTTGATCTCGAATAAGATTCCTTAATATATCCTATTTATTGAGACCGTTTAGGCCTCTGATGTTCCATGATATTACCTTCATTTTGAAACCTGGGGGCAAGACTCCTTGATAGTTCTCTGCCTTCCATCAGCTATGTTTTGTTTACTCTCTTGGTCCCTGTGCCATTTCATGGTTTTGCATCCTGGTGGGGATCTTGATGCCCCAAAATCTGCCTTAGACCTGGTTCTGGTTTTTACTCCATTAGGACCTCCTGTCTTCTTGGTCTTAATTTTCTTTTCATTTTCTATCGTGTTTTCTTCTTGTTGTTCTGCCCTGGATTCATCATCTGCCCTGGATTCATCTTGTATGTTACTCCAAAGCTTTTCCCTTTTCCAAGGTGAAGTGGTCATATTTACTTCTATGTTCTGGAATAAAGTATTTAAGTTTGCTTGTGGCGATCCAAACTTGTTGCTCCTTCTCACTTCTATTTCCTGTTCTTGAAGCTCTTTCCCTAAACAGAGTTCTTCTTTCTTTGACATGGGTTCATATAGTTCCTCATGATGAGAGTCAGTGATATCCTTAATCTCACCATCCTCAAGGGTCTTTGTACTGATTTCATTCTCCTTTTCTTGCAACTGAAGGCCTTCAAAGGTATTACCTATTTTAATCTCAAACTCCTTAGTTTCATTCTTCTTGTTCCCCTTCATAGTAGGGTCTTTAGTTAAGTCATTGGATTCATTTTCCTGATTTACTGAAATCAGATTTCCACTTTTTTCTTCTGCCTTATTGCAGACTTTGTTGTGATTTTTTTCTTTCCATGCCAGTTTATTAATATTTTTGTCTTTAATCATAGGTCTTTTAGGGTTGTCGGGACAAGCCTTAGCCCAGTGACCTACTTTTTTGCAAGAAAAGCACACAAAAGGGAGAGATTCAAATTCAATGGCTTGTTCCCATAACCCAAGTTTGGAATTTATATCAATGGTACTTGGGAGATCCATATTCTATGAAATGTTGATGCAGATGCGTGCATACACTAGTCTCTTGCGAGCTGCAGTCATTGGGTCTATCTCAATAAGCTCCCCAAAGGAATTAGCAATTCCTAAGAAAACGTCCTCCACCTAGTACTCCAATGGTAGTCCAGGCAATCTAACCCACACCGGAGAAGATTCAAAAAAGGAATCATTTAGTTCCATGTTAGGGGTCCATTTTCTAATAGAAAGAGATGATTTACCAAACATCTAGGGGCCTCCACTTAGAACTGCTTCCAAATCTTCCGCGCATGAAAAGAAAACACAAAAAAACCTCGTGGCAGGGCAGAAACTTCAACCTGTCCTTTCATTCTCCATTTTCTTTTAACAAAGGATCTAACATCCTCAATATTAGGTCGGGGTTCGACAAATTTTCCCACCAAAGAAAGAGTCATTAAAGAAATGCTATGGTCAATAACCAAATCAGGAACCTCAATCGCAAGTTTACCTATTCTATTGTCTGATATATCCTTCACAAAGGGGAGAGAAGATTTACCAGTCGGTTTACCAGAGGCATGTCTAGCAAAGAGGCTATTCCGTGGTTTAGGTATTCACCCCTCCTTGGTAGTTCCTGAATCAACCTGCACCGCCTCGGGGCAAGAATCTTGCATGTTTTTTAATTTTTCAGGATCGGGAGGAGGGTCCCATGTTCGTGGGTCCCCATCTTATCTTCCATCCTCATCATCAACTATTTTTCCTCAAGCTGCAGTGGATTCAGACCCAGAGGACCCAACATTGTTGTTCCCTCCATTTCTCGAATTCAAATTTCCCCCTGCAAACGTTGTTCCCTTCACTGTTCCCTCCATTGCAAATGTTATGTAAGCTAGTAATGGGCATAAGTTACCAAGAATGATTGACTGGAATTGTTATTTCAGATCTAGTTCATAGATTATTGCAATATATGAATGGGTTAGGATCACCATTAACTATTATTTCAACTCTATTGTGAGCAAACTTAATGCATTGGTGATATGTAGATGGGATTGCCCTCATCTCATGAGTCCAAGGACGTCCTAGTAATATATTGGTGATAATGGTAGAGACAAAATTGTCCATTGAAATGTGATTGATAGTTGAATCATAGTTATAAGATGCTCTGGTATAGTTGGTTTGGTCATCTGTGGCTTTATCTTTTCCCTTGTCATGTTTTGGGAATGGTTCCTTAAACATCTCATGTTCTTGATTAGATGAGTGTCCTTCAATCTCAATGTCACCTCTATCAATGAGATCTTGTATGATGTTCTTCAGTCAATGACAATTTCCTATCTTATGACCTTTGCTCTTATAAAATTCACAATACTCATCATCATTCCACCAATTTGGTTTGACCTTTGGTTCATATGGAGGCAGATCTGGAATCGTTATTATTTTGTTTGCCACTAGCTTCATTTGGTTTGACCTTTGGTTCATATGGTTTGACCTTTGGTTCATATGGAGGCAGATCTGGAATCGTTATTATTTTGTTTGCCACTTGGTTCTCCCAATGGGGTGTACTTCCTTCATGATTTTGAAATTGTTTGAGTATTCACTTGATTGTTTGTAGAGTTTAATCTGGAAAAAATGATTTTGGGTCGTATTGTATTGGCATCAACAACACCATCATTGACCGTGTTTTTATTTTTATTCCAAAATCCTAGCTTGTCTTTTCCTTTATAGTTCTCTTTGTTTTCTTTGAATATTTTGCTGACTCCTTGTTCAATTAGGACCTTCTTTGTTGCTAAGCCTTTCTCAATGACGTCCTTGAAGGTGCACAAACAAGACTTTCTCAAGTCATAACCAATGTCTTTGTTAACATTTTGGGTGAACATCTCTACCATTTATTTTTGTGGAATTTCACAAGAGCATCTACTGGCTAGACTTTTCCATCTTTGTAAAAATGATGAAAAAGATTATCCATCCTTTTGTTTGGTGTTGCACAAAGTAGTGACTAATATGTCTGTCTCTATGTTGTATGAGAAATATTGGATAAATTCCTCTGCTAAATCACCCCATGACTTAATTCCAGGTGGTAGTTGGGAGAATCATTCCATAGCTTGATCACCTAAGCTTTGTGGGAATAATCTCATCAAATCTGTCTCTTCCGCTGCTACCTCAATGCAAGCTATGAAAAATTGTCTTATATGTGCCTTAGGATCTCCTTTGCCTCTGTACTTATCAAACTAAGGTGTCACAAAGTGTGTAGGAAAAGGAGGCATTGGAATGATTTTGTCAAATGGATAGGGACATATGTCCCTCATTGTGTAAGTTGGCTTCAGTGTGTTTATGTCCTCCATTTTCGTTTGTAAGTCCTTGATTTGCTGTTCCAAATTGTTCTTAGGTGGAGACCAACTTCTTGGACCATACCCCATGCCTGAACCATCGAGTGGAGGAGGAGCATGTTGCATATATGGATGGTATTGATCATACACATGTTCATATGGAGGAGGTCTATAATGGTGTTGCGTATATGGACCACTTGGTATAGAGTCATGATGAGTAACGAAATATCTGCTTTGTCCATGTATACCATACTCTACAGGCATGTCATGAGTTTTTTCTAGTGTGTTGCCCCCAAATTTGACGCGGGGTTTCCTTGTGTCCAAATTTTGATCATGCCTTTAGATATCCAATTGCCTTGGTGGTTGATCCTTAGCATTGGTATGTGATTGAGAATATTTTTTTGCATAAGACTTCCATAATGGTCTGCAAAGGTGAGTATCATATGCTTGACCATGTGTATGTGGGACCTCTAGGTTTTGAAACAAAGATGATGGTGATTCAGGCACCATATGTGGTCCTTTATTGCCTCCACTGTTAGGCCTTCTTTGATCCATGTTGAGGTGAGGTTGTTGCAAAGGTCGATTTTCCATTATTTGAGACATGTCAAAATCATGAGGGATCTTGGCTCCACTTTGTGCCTTCACTTGTAAAAAGTATTGTCTATCTCTCCTCATTATTTCCTCAACCAATCGATTGAAATAGGGATCCATAATAGAGTCTTCCACTCGTGCTGAATGTATCGAAATGTTGTCCATATTGTCATTGTGTGTATCATTGTTGTTTATAGTATCTATGTTCTCAACATTTGGAATGTTTCTATAAGCATCCATGTCAGATAATGTAGTATGATCAGAATTGAAAAAGATATCATTGTCATACTCATAGGAACTCATGTTTGCGGACTCTTGAGCCTCTTTAGCTTCTCTCCTAGATTTTTGGGAACAGGTTTCAACCATGAACTAGGTATTGACAAAGATGTGGGAGACTATATGAAGATGGAAAGAGTATGGAAGACCAAGAATTGGATGGAATGTAAATGAATCCGAGGTTTACTTACAACCATGAACTAGCTATTGACAAAGATGTGGGAGACTATATGAAGATGGAAAGAGTATGGAAGACGAAGAGTTGGATGGAATGTAAATGAATCTGAGGTTTACTTACAATGTCCAAAGTGTAAGACCAAGTATGTATGTAGTAGAGTAGGTGTGGCTTCCAAAGAGATGATAGTTTCTCTTGATTAGGTAAGTTGACCTTGACTCTAATTAAGACCAAATGAGACCCAAAGGTGATAGACCTTGATGAGGGACCACTTAGCAAAATTTTAATGTATGTAGTATGTTGACAAAGCAAGATGAGGACAAGCAAGTGACCTTTCGACTCAAGTTTAGACAAATGTGAATGTAATGCAAGGTGTAAATCAATGATGGAATTTGTAAGACCCAAAGATAGGTTGAATGTTAGATGAAAACCCAGAGAGATAACCTAGGAAGCTCAATAAGTCTGAAACTAACTGTTCTTGTTTGTTGGACTGTAAAAGTTTTTCAATTATGAACACAGATGTGCCTGTATACTTCATAGACGCGAATTCCTGACACAGACGTGGTTCTGTTAGACATATATGTGTTTCTGAGATTTTGTAAATGCAATGTTGCTCAAGAGAACATGGACGCATTTCTACCCTTCACAGACGTGGTTATATGAAACAGATGTGACTCTGTCAGACACAAATGCATTTCTGAAAACTGAGTGCAATTTTTTCAATCTGTAAAGTTGTTTTGTTGTGACCAAATCTAAATTTTTTGACTGTTTTCTGTGATAAGAGGATACAATGTTGATGAGGACTCAATGTTTGCAAGTGTTTAGACTCAATATGACTCAAAAGAAAGTGTGTTGTTTGATGTAAAATTGTTTTGCATACACTTGAAGACACAAAAGACACAATGTTTTGATGTTTGGTCTTGAATGTTTGATTTTCTTCAAAATAAGACAAGAACAATTCTTATGGCTGGCCAGGACAATAGTTGTTGATCCCACATGGGGTTTCCCCCAAGGCTACGCTATTTAGAGTGGATACTTAGATGCTTGACCCCACTGGCTCCACCTTCGGCACTCACTTCTCAGGGCAGCCAAGCATCAGTCCCCACAAAAACTCCCCATGGCGAACTTTGTATCTCTACTAAGAACTGTATGTGTGTGGGTCGCTCCAGAGGTCTGACCTCCTGACCCAACAACTAGAAGGATTTTGGCTTCTAAAACAAAAAGGTGCTAGTAAGGGCATTCGCTCGTGTGGCCATACATGCGCAACTTTCAGCTTTGTAAATATAGAAGGCTCCTAGTTGGTAGGGGTTACGCCCTACAACTGATCAAATAAATTTGATCAAATGGGTTTATGGGTAGACATAGTGTCGATATGAACTAATCAGCACACGTTACCCATGGCTTTCACCATGAATATAGTTGTTTATAGTGGTTCGGAAGAGGTGGGTTTTCCTCGCTACCACTTGGGTCATTCTCTCCTCACTAGTAGTCCTAATGACCACACGGGGAGACAGACCCTCTAAAGATTAAACAAAAAGAGCCTATTGCTCAAGACACAAAAAACACTAGTTCAATTTTAGTGCACCAATTGAAGTGTTTGCTAGTCTATGAAAACAAGGCACACAATAAAGATCAAAGACCCTTGCCAAGATCCTGCAACAAAGATGTGTTAGTAGTTTGGATTGTTTAAAATGATCACCCCTTCCTACAAGCATACAAGTTAGGTAAATTTTAGATCCAAAAGACTTTGTGAAATAGGGGCCTTCAACAAAACAATTTTTCTTTCAAAACAAGCTGCACCAATTTTGTTAGCTAGATTTGAAAATGTTAGCTCAATATAAACCAAATCTGAAACCCAAATGAAGAAAAATTGAAAATCAAAGAAATTGAAATGCAAAACCTAAACATAGACGCAGTTATCAGTAACACAAATGCTATAGAAATACGCCAACGCACCTAGATCTGACACAGACGTGTCTTTTGAACACAAACGCAGCCCGTGAACACAGACGTGTCTGGAGGCCTTGCAGACACGATTAGGGAACATAGAAGCAGCCCTGTAATCTACAAAAAAAAGTAAAATAATGTCAAAGATGCAGACACAATTCCAGATGTCACAAATGCGGCAGAAAATAAAAAACGCTATCTGAAAGTGTGCAGACGCGAAAATGGCAGATCTGTAACTTCAAAAGCACAAAATCTACAACAAAACATGTTAAATACAAAAGGGACAAGGGTCCCACCAAGCATGCCAAAATGTATATGGTGAAAATGGATAACAACAATATTGAAAGACTAAATGAATTCAACCACAAAAGCCTAGCCTAACAACAAGAAAGATCCACCATAACATATGAAGATTACCTAAAAAAATGCAAATCAAATGAAATCACAAAGATTATACCATCACATGTCCAATAGGGTTTGGATCTCCATTCTTCCTATCTCCATTGATCTTGCTTGATATATTTGCTCTCAGATTTTATGTGTGCACAAGAGCTCAACAAAGAATGGAAATGTGGTTGCAAGTAGGCTTGATCGCATATGAAAGTTCAAATGCTAGGATGCTTGATTAGAATGCATAGCTCATTAGGGTTGATAATGAAGGAAGAATCTCCTTATATAGAAGACACTATAAGAAATGGAGGGATGAGATTGAGAGGTGTAAAAGATAAATGGTCGGCTAGGATTAGAGGTTAGGTAGAAGAAATAATAAAATAATGAGAGGGTAGGTAGTGTAGGAATTAAGAGATGAATGACATGTGTCATAGGTAAAAAAGGATAATGAATTAATTAAATAAATAAAGATTTATTTAATTAATAGAGGAAATGGGATCAATTAAATAAATAAGAGTATTTATTTAATTTAGGAGAAGGGGAATTAAAATAAATAAAGGTATTTATTTAAATGAGAAATAAGGCTAGAAGAGGATAAATGAATTAATTAAATAAATAAATATTTATTTAATTAATAGAAGAATTAGGCTAAAGTAATTAAATAAATAAAATATTTATTTAATTAGACAAGACAAGTTTAGGTGTCTACAAATGCAAATCCAAAAATGAAGCTCATACAAAGACATGAAAACAACATGAAACCATACCAAACCCTAAGGGTGAGGTACAAGCCAAACATCAGTCAGTGATCTCCTATTATTCTTCAATATCTTCAAATCTCCTAAAGGGTGTTGAAAATACTTGATGTATACTTCATGAATGATTGATTTTTTGTTGTAGAATTCATAAAACCTGCACTTTTACTTCATAAGAATATCCTTCAATCGCTAGATCTTATATTTTTGAATGAGGAAAGGAAGGGTTTATGTAGGAGACTCTGTATTGAGTCATAGGCTGACTTAGAAATAATATTTTTCACCAATCTCTTGGATTTGAATTAAAATACTGCCAAACATGCTCCCAAAATTTTGGGAGAAAAAGTCATGACCATTTTGGTACCCACATGGTCCAAACACACGGTCTAACCAACTTTTTGCAAAATTTTCGGGGAAGCAAGGTATTGTGATTTTAAATAAAATTCCAGGAGTATGTGGGAATTTTTTACGTTTAGATATGTGAAATCGGGCCTTGAAGGTTAAAATAAGACATAATTAGGGTATTTGATGAAATGATTCCTTGAGAGAATAAAATAAAAAGGGGCACACTTAGGGTAAAGGGCCCAATTTTATGATGTGTAAAGGGATGACAGAAGACTTAAGATTCAATTAAATTAACTAATTAAATGCTTAAAGGGAATTTGAAATACAAAATGCAAACACACTAAAGTGGGTGCTAACCTAAGCGTGGAATTGTACTACCCAATTAAGGGTGTAAAATTTATGACTCTAAATTTATCCCCCACTTTAGTGTTCATATGACACTATGTGCATATGCAAGATAAAGTATAGAAAAGTAAACATTTCATGAAAAAGGATATATCCATAAGGTGTCGAACGAAGCCCCCAACGGTATCTACTATACACTGTTAGGAACCGCACCCTACATAACCATATGTTAGATAAAATCATAAAATCATGTAATGCTTACTAGGGAAGTGATGAAATTCATGGGTAGCTATATGCCCCCCTGTTTTGGCTTGCTCATTAGTAAGATGAAATAGGGTATCATGTTTACCACAATGAATTGTGACAAGATTTGATGATAAATTCTCACAACGAAGCTTGATAGAAGATTGAAGCACATCATGAAACGTTTGGTAAGAAAGAGAACTGAATCGCGATTCCAATGCCACCAACGGTTCATAAATCGAAGTTCTCTAGCTTAAGATATGAGAAATTAAGTAGGAAAGTTGGAATTAGGGTTTCAAAAAAGAGAGAAGTGCATACCTTATGAGTAGTGGAAATGACACTTTCATTTGTCATTTTCTCTTTTTGTCTTATTTACAGCAGAGGAGCCCACATAGCACTCACGATGCCTTGAAGATGACTTGAGATGATTACCTGGATGGATATTCTATGGTAGTTCGTCCTTACCAATCAACCACTTGACGAGGTGAGTGTTCTGAACTACCTTTGTACTTTCTATTGAGTTGAATTTGACTTTTTGGTATGAGAGAAAGTATGATTGCACATGTGCCCCCAAGAGGGTGCCATGGTCCCACTAGGGCGCCATGATCCCAACTGGGTGCCATGGTCCTACCAGAGCGCCATGGTTCCATTGGAGTGCCCTGGTCCCTTTAGAGCGCCTTGGTCCTTCCACGACATCCTAGTCCCTGACTAAGGTGACCAAGGGTTAGCATAGGATCATGATTTCTAATGTGAATGAGAGGATGATATTTATTGTTGATTGGTTGACTTTTGCAGAGACTGCCCTATATGCGAGAGCACACTGTCAGACACAGATATCAGAGTCTACGATTGGTTAAGGTAATAGGGTCGTGGTACATCTGTAACATGCCATCCATGAAGTTCCATCCAATGATGCTTATGTAACTCATGGAGAGATGGGACATAGATACCTCCACACTTGTCCTACCATTGGGGGAGATAACAATGACACTTGAGGATGTGTGCCGCATACCGAGGCTTCCAATTAGAGGACACACAATGAGATATCAAATAGGTCGAACCCCATCTTCTTTTAGGAGAGTAGAGGTACTGCATTGGGTGAGTCATGCCCAATGAGACTAGAGGACAAATCATGATTCAGTGGTTACTACATCCTACCAATGCCATTCCACTTGTGAGGAGTCTCATGATAGCCACATTTTGTCTAGCCATATGCACAAATGGATGGGGTAGTCACATGTATGGTGATCTCACTTATACTATCCGAGTGATGGAGGAGCGACAAACAATGTTCTCCTAGGGACAGACCATGTTGGCCCATCTTTACTATGACTTAGGAGATTATGTTTATGGTGATGGATGTAGCTTGATGACATGCACCCTTCTTCAGGTTTGGATGTTCGAGCATATCACATGCACTAGGCCAGTAGGAGTACCAGTTGATATTGGCTCAGATGACCCTAGAGTGTATGCATACCTGCTCACCAAACCATGGCAAAATGGTGATCTATTGCACTGAAGGATTGTGATTGAGAGATTGAGATCAGATGTTATCGCATGGAGGCCATACCACCACATGACCACATGGCCAGGCCAGCGCAGTAAGCTTTGGCTTATATAAAGGAACTGCTTCCTTGAGGGGTGCTACAACAATATCGTAGTTATATTGTATTTCAACTGAGTCAGGTGACAGTTTGGGATAGAGCAGGGTGTTCCAGATAATGTACCAGTTTTTATACGCCACTCTTGGGTGATGGCGAGGCCGGTATCAATTCCTAGGCCTTGGAGTGATGAGATTGAGATGAAAAATTCAGATAATTCTGATCGGGATGTCATGGTTCCCTTTAATGATGGCATGGGATCTCACTATAGGTACATCACATGGTGGGATAGGACTTTCCCCGGATCCATTTTTCCTTTAGTCTATCTCAGGGGTAATCTTGGGCTATGGAGGCGATCGGCTAGCAAGGATCATGAGACATCCAAGGACCCAAGTGATGGAAACACATCAGATCATGAGGATGAGAGAGAGGAGGAGGGGGGATAATAGGGTAGAGATGATGAGGAGGAGGAGAGAGGAGGAGATGGAGATAATGGTGGGGAGGAAGGTCAAGGTGGGGATGACGAGGATGATGACCCAGAGAAAGGGGGAGAGGACGAGTAGGGAGAGGAGGAGAAGGAGAAAGAGGAGGAGGAGGAGGAGGAGGTTCCCCATCACTCCGGAGATGATACCATATCCCTAGTTCCACAAGTAGTGCTAGCTAGAGGAGAGGGAATTGATCTCAAAAGATCGACCTTGAGTCTACATTGATCATCTCCTACAACACCACTTACTGGGGTATAGAGACAAGATGAGCATGGAGAGGGAAGCAAATCTAAATTAGATATGGCCATGACACATGATCCACATTGGCAGGTGGGAGATCCAGGTAAAGGTATTTCATTTAATTGAATTTATTTGGAATTTACATTATGATTAATATTTGATTTGATTTTTATTCCCTCTTCTATAGTTGGAGTACAGGAGTGGCGGTCAGTTATCCTGAGAAGTAGCTCTCCTCATCAAAGCTAGAATAAAAGATTTCTTTGTTAGTTTTGTCGGTTGATGACAAACATAAACTATCTAAGTCTCTATCGGTGGGGGTATGACCCCAAGTTGGTCTCTGAGATATTCAAAAGTCTCCTTAGGCAAAGGCTTAGTGAAAATATCTACAATCTGCTCTTTACTATTCACATAAACCAGTTTTACTTCTTTTGCTTCAACATTCTCTTTCAAAAAGTTCAATTTGATAGAAACATGTTTAGTTTTAGAGTGTAGTACCGGATTCTTAGATATATCAATTACTGCAGTGTTATCAATTTCTTACTCAACCAAGAAATTAATCTGTTTCCAAGAAAAAATTCTCTGCTGGTGGTGCTTTTTCTGTCATCCACATCTCCTGCCCAATTCACATTTGTGTATGCACATAATTCAAATTTTTCATCTCTAGGATACCATAAACCAAGATTTAGAGTGCCTTGTAAGTACCAGAAAATCCTTTTTACTGTTGATTCATGATTTTCTCTAGGATTAGTCTGAAATCTTGAAACAATACATATTGCATTCATAATATCAGGTCTTGTTTTTGTCAAATATAGTAGGCCTCATATCATAGACTTGTACCTAGTCGGATTAATAGGTGTAGATTCATCCCTTAGTGATAATTTGTCATTTGTATTCATAGGTGTGCCTACCGGTTTAGAGTTCTCCATCCCAAATTTCTTTAGTAACTCCTTCAGGTACTTGGATTGACTCAAGAATATACCTTTATCAGTCTGTGAAATCTGCAATCCTAAAAAAGAATTTTATCTCTCCAATCATAGACATTTCAAATTCATGTTGCATTTCAATAGAAAAGTCTCTACATAATCCATCTTCTCCTCCAAAGATTATATCATCAACAAAAACTGCTATAACCAAGATATCATCATTAGTCACTTTATAGTATAAGTTGATGTCAGAATTACCTTTAGAAAAACCAATCTTCAAAAGATATTTATCCAATCTAGCATACCAAGCTCTTGGAGCTTGCTTCAACCCATACAAAGCTTTCCTTAGCCTGCAAACCATATCTTTGTTATCTATCAAAGAAAATCCATCAAGTTTCTCAATATAAACTTCTTCTTCAAGATCTCCATTTAGAAATGCTCATTTAATATCCATTTGATATACTTTGTAGTTCTTGTGTGTCGCAAATGCCAAGAATAATATGACTACCTCAATTCTAGCTACCAATGCAAAGGTTTCATTATAATCAATTCCTTCTTTCTGAGAATATCCCTTACACACTAGTCTTGCTTTATTTCTAATTACCTTCCCATCTTCATTAAGTTTGTTTCTAAATACCCATTTTTTCCAATCACATTTTTGTCTTTAGGCCGGGGAACTAATGTCCATGTGTTATTCTTCTCAATTTGTTCTAGTTCCTCTTCCATAGCTTTAATCCAGTGTTTATCTTCACATGCCTCATTAATTGATGATGATTAAATTTGAGAAATAAGACACACCTCTTCATTTTCCAGTCTTCCTCTTGTCATAACTCCTTGATACTTGTTCCCAATTATCTGATTTTCAGAGTGGTTCAATCTTACATACCGGGGTGTCTTCGTTTGCTGATGTTCCTCAGTGGAATTTTTAGATGATACCGGGGTAACTGGATCTTCATTTTGTACTGGTGGATTCAATGTAGGTTCATTTGTCAATATCTCTATTGCTAGTTCAAAGTCTATATACCTTGAAGTTCCTCTAAACTGTTCATCAATCTTCACATTTGTACTTTCAACAATTTTCTACAATCTCTTGTTAAAACATCTATATGCTTTGCTCTTAGATGAATAACCAAGAAATATTCCTTCATCACTTCTAAGATCAAATTTGCCAATATACTCATCTCTTCTAATATAGCATTTACTTCCAAATATTCTAAAATATTTAAGAGTAGGAGTAATACCAAACCATAGTTCATGAGGGGTCTTACCGGTTTCACCTTTGATGTGAACTTTGTTGAATGTATAGACCGATGTGCTTACTTCCTCTCTCCAATATACATGTGGTAGATTTGCTTCAGATAACATACTTCTAGCTGTGTCCAAGATAGTTATGTTTTTCCTTTCTACAACTCCATTCCGCTGTGGTGTCTGGGGTGCTAATAACTATCTTTTGATTCCATTCACTTCACAAAATGTATTAAATTCCTTAGATGTGAATTCACCTCCTTGATCTGATCTCAGACATTTGATTTTCTTACCGGTTTCATTTTCTACCATTGCTTTGAATAGTTTGAACTTCCCAAGTGCTTTTGATTTTTCTCTGAGAAAAGTAACCCAACACATTCTAGAATAGTCATCAATGATTAGCATTGAATATCTATCCCCTTGTAAACTTTTAGTTCTAGCTGGACCACATAAGTCAGTGTGAATTAAGTCAAGAGCATTATTGGATTTTTCTGGAATACTTTTAAAAGATGCTCTAACTTGTTTTCCAAATTGACATTCCTTACATACCGGATTGTGAGGTTTAACAATCTTAGGTAAGTCTCTAACTGACTTAGTAGTACTGATTTTTACCATGCAATCAAAATTTACATGACAGAGTCTTTTATGCCATAGCCAACTTTCATCTATGTGTGCAATCAAGCATGTATTTTCACTGTTATTTAAATGAAATATGTTTCCTCTAGTTTGATTACCGGTTGCAATTTCCAAACCAGTTTTGTTCATAATTTTGCATTTTCCATTCTTGAATTGTAACTGAAATCCTTTCTCAACTAATTGACCAACACTCAGAAGATTATGCTTTAAACATTCTACATAGTAAACATTGTCAGTATTATGCTTACCATCAAGAGATATAGTACCTTTTCCTTTGATCAAACAAACTTTATCATCTCCAAATCTTACCAAACCTCCATTATATTCCTGAAAGTTCAAGAATTTACCTTTATCACTAGTCATATGATGTGAACATCCTAAATCAATAATCCATTCATCCTTAACTTCAACTTTAGCTTCAAGGGCCTGCTCTACCAGTTGAATAGTAGGTGTCGGTTGATCTTTTTTTATAGCAAAAAAAACCCATCCATTGTCTATCGGATCTTCATCATAATCATCAATGACTCCTTCATCAATAAGATATCAAGATTTATCTTTATTCTTCTTAAATCTATATCTCTGATATTTAGGGTTAGGCTTGTATGTTCTTCTAACTTCTTCTCTTAGTCTAGCATGTCTACGAGGGCATCTTGAAGCCATATGACCAATCTTATTACAGTTAAAACATTTAAAGGGTACTTTACCTTCATACTTACTTCCAACTGGACCTTTAGGCATTTTCCTTGCAAATAGTGCTTCAAGTTCTTCATTTTCTCTCCTGATTTCCTCAAGTTCTCTTGCATAAAAGGCTTTCCAATCAGATTTGTCAAAAGATGGTGTTGATGATGTTGATGCCTTAAAAGCTAAGTCTGTCTTTATAGTAGCAACAAGACCAAATTCCTCAATTTCAAAAGCTGAAAGTTTTCCAATCAATGTATCCCTAGTTACCAATGTATTAGGCATTGTTCTCAATTCATTTATAGCAGTAACTTTCATTTTATATGTCGGTGGAAATCCTCTTAAAATTTTTGAAACAATTTCATCTTCACTTAAGGTTCCTCCACAACATTTAATACCCAAAACAATTTCATTTGCTCTTTCCATAAAAGCAAAAATCCTTTCATCTTCTTTCATTTTCATATTTTCATACCTGACTCGGAAGCTTTCAAGTTTTGCAATTTTGAATGTGGAATCTCCTTCATTCAGTGTTTCCAAATGATCCCAAATAGCTTTAGTAGTTGATCTATCTGATAATCTCATGACTTGTTGATCTGATAATGCGCTCAAAAGTGCTTCTCTTGCCTTGCAATCATTTTCCTCATCTTTAGCCAAGTTAGGTGGATTAGGTTGACTTTGAGTAGGATCAATGTAGCCATTCTTTGTAATATCCCAGATGTCCTTTCCAATGCAATTTAGATGTGTCTCTATTCTGATCTTCCATAAATGTATGAAACAGAAAGACAATAACTTCAAACTAAAAACAACTTAACCAACCTTAATGCTTAATCAGTTGTCAAATAAATTCAAACCAAAAACAACTTAACCAACCTTAATGCTTAATACCGGTAAATCAGACTTTATGTCGGTAGACAGTTTATCAGTTAATTACAGAACCGGTAAAGATTAATGTATAAAACAGAAAGACAATAACATCCACTACACATAACACCAATATTTGTACGTGGAAACCCTGTAAGGAGAAAAACCATGGTGGGAAACCTTACCCATAATCAAATGATACTACTGCAGATAGTATGTGTATACAAATGGGGTCTGCACATGTAGAAAGGCCAAGCACCTAGAGCTCACTGATCAAACACAAATAGGAGTCACACTGACTAAAATTGGATGGTTAAATCCAATAATAATGTACTGCTCAAAATAGCATCTTCATATGCTTGATTCAATACCGGTTCAGTTCTGATACACCTTCACAAAAACCTTATTTCACCTTAAATGATGTCTATGTGTATAGCTCTTCTTATTCTCGCATATGCCTTCTTATAATTCTTTTACCCAATCGTCTATCGATCTTAAAAATAATATCTTACATATATACCATAAACTAAGAGCAATTTTAGTAGGTCGGCTCTAAAATATATTACAATAAAATCAATTTACAAGTAAATCAATAACCGATGCAATATCCGATTCAACATATCGGCTTAATGCATTTACAATAACAACAAAATCATCTCCAAAGCATGTCATGTTGATCTAGAATAGATAAGCCTGTTGATGCTTAATCTGGACCTATTTGCCAGTAACAACAAATATGCAAACACGAATATACCAATGAACATATCTCCAAGACAAAGTGTCCAAATGATGTCTTCGACATAACCAAATATTTTCCATGTCATTCTGAGTGTCAGTGAACAATATATCCTACCGGTGTACCAGATACCGGTGACTATAAATAAGTCACTTGCTTGCCAATGAACATAACCATTTCTCCAAAGTGCCAGAGTTGATAAGTGTTGACATCAATGACAAAACCATACCAAAATACCAACACACACACACACACACACACACACACACACACACACACACACACACATATATATATGATGATGATGATGATGATCTTAGCCTTAAATGTGTTCTTTTAATTGCAAAACAATAGATGCATATATTGCTTTGATTAAAAGTAACAAATTTGAAAATGTACATGTATGTCTAATCTAATTCTTATGTGATTGATTTCCCAATACCTCATGATTAAACTGATACATGTGTGATTTGATTAAATAACTAATTATTTAATTAAATAAAACATTGATGATGCAAATAAATGTCTTTTAAGTTAAGGATGACATAACTAATGTGATCTAATTAAAGGTTTAATTAAAAACAACATTATGTATCCTGACTCCAAAACACAAAGAAAATTGCATGATATACTAGCACATAAGAATGTAAATTCCTTAAAAATTTACATAACGAATTCAAGACAACCAAGAATTTAAAAAATGTTTATCAAGAATGAAGTAATATATATCAAATATTAATAATTTAATACTACATTCTTTAATGAAGACATGCTACCATATCATACAATTTTGAAGAAGAAAAGAAAGAAAGGAAAATATTAGGCATAAGTATCTATGAAGATGCATAGCATTTATAGGCTCCTTAAGAAATGTACCTTCCACATCTACTATATTGTAGCTACCTAATCAATAGACCTCAATGATGATATACAGTCCAAGCCAATTTGGGCTAAACTTTCCCCTTTCTTCAGGTGAAGCATTCACATTACATTGGTTCTCATAGAGAACAAGGTCACCCACTAAGAAGGAACACTGAATAACCTTATCAGTGTAGCTATATATATTAAGTTCACAGTTATATGGATTCATCCTTTGAGTTTGGCCTCAACCCTACACAATTTCAACTATTATTCTTTTTACCACCTAGTTCATCCTCATATTCTCTACTCATTTCTATTATTTATTGATTGAAGATATTTGAAAATACCTTGGAAGAGTTGTTGTTATACCCCAAGGAGACACGTGTACTTCTAGGTCGAGTTGGGGAATAGTGTTGTTAAGATCAAAGACAACAAAGAAGCCTTCTATAATGATTTATGCAAAATTATTACTCTACTTAGCATGCCAAATCTAAATGTTTCATTATTGATCACTCCTTTTATGTTTCAACTCTTTTTGAGATGATTGTTGCAAAAAAATCACAAAAAAGGGACTTTGTATGCAAAATTTGTGAGAGTGAAGTTTGAAAAATTTCTCTGCTGCTCAATTATCCCTTTTGCGCTAAAATATACTGTATTAAACATGCCTTCTGGTTCCATATTCATGCTCGTAACTTTGGCACTCACTTTTCTCTTCTTTTCCTACCTTATTCCCTGGAGCGTGCTCTTAGAAATTTGCCCTCTTGGGGGTGCCTCACAATCTCTTGATATTCTCTCTCATACTTGTAGGCATGTGATTTTTAAGTTCATATGGTAATTGTGTTATCTTTTTGTATTCTCCAACACTATCTTCCCTCTTCAAATTCAAGTTTGGATGACCTGTGCCAATTTGCCTCTCTAGCTTGCCAATCTGTCTTAAACACAGCTCTACATCTCTCTTGAGGAGAAAAAGAGAACATTCTTCTTCAGCTGGAAGATATTGAAAAATAGGTTTCAAAACCAATATGTCATTTGCTCAATCCCAAACTTTTATTGGCTTCATGTTATGGAAGATTGGTCCATTTGGTTTCAGTTCATATTAATAATTCAATAGGACAACAAAGAGCAACTATGGCAGTTTGCAAATGAGGAATGTTTGGTTTGTGCTTATATGCATATTCTTCCTTCTACGATGGAGCTACTCTTGACTTAATCATCTTAGTTGGGATTTGTTGTAGTTGTTGTCCTTCCTTCTATGTTGGAGCTACTTTATTTTTCGTCTTTGTAGTTGATGTAGTTGTTTCTTATAAGATGTTTCTAGCTATTTTTGGTTGTTATTCTAATAGTTTTGATAGGCCCTTATAATTTGTATTCTTCTTATTGATTTCTTCAATAAATAAATAAAAATGAGATTTAAAAGATTATACTTGATTTTTGATGCAATACCTAGAAAAATTCTCTTATCTATTGTGTAGATCTTTGAATCATCTTTGCAAGGCTATTTAAAAAATCAAAATTTAAATTAATAAAATAAGAGTTATGCCTATTTTACTAAATGTGCTTTTTTGGGCTTTTAGGTACCAAATATTCATTTTGCAATAACTAATATCCATTTTCAAAATAAACATCCTGACACCCTCCTAAGTGGCACAAGGTTAGCAAATGATAAACAACACAAAAAGACACAAAACCGTTAGATTGTTAGTGTTAGTCAATGAAAAACTAATCTAAAAAGGCATACCAAGAGAGATACTAAAAACATGCTAATATATCTAACTAAAGAAGCAAAGATAATGAGGCATCTCCAAATGCCTCTTAGCATGGTTTTGGTTCCTTTCTCCCTTGTTCCTCTCCTCTCCAAGTTCTAAAATAGTGTAGCTCTCAGCAGCTTTTTGCACTATGGATGCTTATGGAGGATTGAGATTGTAGTATTGAGCTCTAAATGTGAAATAAAAAGCTAATGCTATGCTATTGATGCTAAAATGATATATTTTAACCAAAATAACAAGATATTAGTTGATTATGCTAAAATGCTCTCTAAAAATGACTATAGCTTAAATGCATGCAAGTTTTCAGGATCTAGATTATGAAGAAATGGGCTCTATTTATAGGAAAAATGGAGCAATGGATGGTTGAGATTGAGTAATCTCAACAAGGGTCAGGATTGAATGATTTCAAATCCATGTGAGGGCTTTCAACCCAATCCCAGGATGACAAGTGTCAATGTGAGATAGGTTGAGAGGGGAGGGAATTAGCATTAAATGCCTGACATGACCTTGGGATTTTAGAGTCAAGGTTGGTTGAATGAATAAAATCTTTATTCAAAGAATAAAGCTTTTATCCAATGGATAAACTCTTGTGCAAATGTGAAATGGATGAATATGGTCAAAACAATAAATGTTTGGGGGGACAAGTTTGAAATAACCATAAATGGTTATGTAAGAGCCATAAATGGTCATGTAAGAGCCTTTAGTGGTTTTTGAAGACTTTGAGGGTTAATTTGTTGAACACACAAAGCATTAAATGTTTTTCAAAGACTTTGGAGTCTTTGAGAAGTGACTCCATTTTGCTTAGGAATGTGACAATAATTAGGGGATGGATTAGGCTAATTAGGAAGGGGTTAGAAGAATCTAGAAGGGGATTAGATTTTGCAAGTGGATTTGGTGGGTGAGGGAAAATAGGATTTTATTAAAAATAAAAATTCATTTATTTCAATAAATGTGTGCAAGTTGCATTTGTAGGAAAATGCAAGTGGGGTGGGGATAATGAATTAAATAAATGTTGTATTTAATTTATTTAAAAGAGGAAAAGGGGATTTAATTAAATAAATAGATTTTATTTATTTAATTGATTGTGAATTTGGTATAGTGAATTAATTAAAATAAATTGAATAATTTATTTAATTAATAGGAGAATGTTTGGAGATTAATTAATTAAATATTAATTTAATTAATTGATGGCTAGTGGATTTTTAATCAAATAAATAGCGTTTATTTATTTAATTAAGCTGGACAGATTTGTGTGACTACACATCCATTTTGAATAATAAATGATGTAGGAGCATCTCGAGCACAAAGAAATCCACATTATATGTACATAAATTTCTCTCATTTATGGTGGTTTTGCTTTGGTTTCAGTTTTGGGTTGATCTATGTTTTGTGTGTAAGGAATCAATAGGACACAAAAAAATAGTCTCTCCAACTTGAGCAAATATATATGATGTTCCACCATGCAAAGTATCTTGTCGGCATCATTGTTTGTTCGAAGAGACACGAATTGGTTTAAGGGAAATGGGAAACCTAATGCCAATATTGGTAGGTCTCTCCAACAAGCTCTAGACTACTTAGTTGTGCTCTATTGGTATGAGTTGGGCAGATTGTGGAGACCTCATATGTCTCTCCTCAATGAAGTCTTTTCACACTGATGTGTTCTTGTCATTGATAGTGGTGGCATTGAGGAGACCTTGAAGGTCTCTCATGGATAGCTTTATGCACTTGACGTTAGCAATCCTCATCAGGATCAAAGAGACTTGGGGAGACTCTCTCCGACATGAGGAAGTATCATCAATGGGTATTAATCCATTCAGGTTAGCACTTCTCAC
Organism: Cryptomeria japonica; assembly: GCF_030272615.1. Classification (NCBI taxonomy): domain Eukaryota; kingdom Viridiplantae; phylum Streptophyta; class Pinopsida; order Cupressales; family Cupressaceae; genus Cryptomeria; species Cryptomeria japonica. Next base: position 405,363,686 of record NC_081412.1, on the reverse strand, counting down.
TATAGATGAAGGAAACTTTAGCCTAAAAAGCAACAAGAAATTGTGTGATCAAGGGTGACAGCCTTGATGATAATTTGTAAGTAGCTAGGAAGTAATAAGTGTACATAATCCCAATATGAGGTTATCGATTATCAGGATAAAAGACAAATAAAGAATTGATAGATGAACCACCATTGAGGCATAAAGACTTGCAAGCATCCAAGACATTCAAAGTTGATCTTCCATCAATTAGGCTTTCATTCAACATGATGTCAAGCATGACGACCTCAATCACCATACATATGTTTCAATATCATGTCAATAATTAGTCCTGACAAATTAGTCATCATCGATTATGAAAATAGATTGACTATGAAAGAGTAATTACATCAAGACAAGCATCAATTCAACATACTAATAAGTAATTGATGAAGCCATGAAGCATCGATTGATGGTAAGGAACAGTGACTACATCAATGGTGAGCAAGGTCGATAATAAATAGAGATTACTTTTATCAAGGATGATATAAGATGCATGAAGGATATGATACATGTAGTGTTGGCAGTGGGCCAGTGTCCCTCACGGGGATTCATGACATGGTTTAACAACCTCCTGTGCATTCTATAAGTCTATTGGTTGTATCAGGCATTGACAGGTCGATCTTTTGGTGCAACTGTAACCCTAACTTGTAACAACTGGTATCAGAGCTTGGTCATAGGTTTGAATCATGCAAGCCATGGCAAGTGACACTGGGAGGGGGATTGTTGGCAATCGGCTAGTGTCCCTAACGGGGATTTGCAACATGGTTTAACAACCTCCTGTGGATCTATAAGTCTAGTGGTTGTATCGAGCATTCACATGTCGATATTTTGGTGCAATGACAACCCTAGCTTGTAACAAGTAGATCAACTATGACATCCTAACAAGCATCAATTAATGATAAAGACCAATAGATTGATTCAAGAAGACATTGATCAAGTAAATAGTCAGCTATTGTTACTTGACAATAAAATAATTATTAGTCTTTGAGTAATCTTTGGCCATTGACCCAATAAAAGAAACGGTTATGATTAATAATTAAGTTGGACAGATAATCAATTGTTAATATATGAAAGGATGCGATTAAATATATATTAAGGGAAATGATTTCAAAAAGACAAGAGATGTGTCTCTTTAGACACCATTCCTCCTCATTTTAAGACAATCCAATTCAGTCCAATAAGGGATCATTGAGAATTTTATTTTTTTATTCATCTAGATGTGGATCTGCTCGACTGAGCAATTGCCTTTAGCATTCAGTTGTAAGATTACATTGCAGATCAAAGACGACATCATGATTGCATGTATTCAAAGATAATCAAGAACAACATTTATATTTGAAGTTGCGAGCATCTAAGTCAAAATTTGGAATACCAACGTATCGCTCATAGTGATATTATATTTTGCATAGTTAAATTCTCATATCAGATATAGCAAACACATTGCTACAAGCAAAATTTATCAATTGTATATTCATATTGTTATACCAGACATAACATCAATATACTATCACTATAAGTGATAGAGTTCAACAACTTATTCATAACATATTTCATATCATTATATCAAATATTGATATTCATATCATCTTGCTTATATTTGCATCACTTGCATTAGAAATAGTAGTTGATATCTCACATAACTTTCATTACTTGGTCTAAGTGCAAGTATCTGATAGATTAAGAACCAAAAGTTAAGGTAATTGCCCCAAATTTGAAAGTTAGTCAATAAGGGGACATTACAAGTGGTGTCAGAGTAAAAAATATCGCCAGCTTGTGAATGTTTATGAGTGATAAAGAATTGAAAACCTATCAATGTGAGAAGTCAATCCAAGACAACAAGAACAACCAACAAGGAGGAAAAAGCATGGGTGATGAAGACCTTGGTAGGAAGATGGATCAATTCTTTGCCAAAAAAAGAAACTCAACAAAGAATGGCTCAATTAATTGACATACTCACACAAACAGTGATCAACATATCAACAAATCACAATAACAATGTCAACAAAGGAGATAAAAAAGGACAATCAATTAATGGAAGTCCAAGCCATAGGGATACTACAAAAATTTCCTGACCTATGATACCAAATTTTACATCAAGGGTAGAACAACAAGCAAAAAATGAACTTTCTTTAGTAGATCTTCAAGATCAATTAAAACAAGATTGGATAGATGACAATCTTGAAATGAAGATGTCATTAAAGGACTATATGGACATAAGGATGAGACACATGCCCAAAAGGGGGAATCATGATAATTATTCAGAGTTAAAGAGAAAGGTTGGGAAACACAACATACCTTACTTTGATGGTTCAAGAAAGACCACTGCATTAGCATGGGTACAAAATATTGAAACCTACTTCCAATTGAACTCTATGTCTGAAAAGGAGGCCATCAAATATTAGCACTACATCTAGATGGGGTAGCTCATGAATGGTGATACCACAAAATGACCACCATGGGACATGCACAAATCACCTCTTATGTTGAATTCACAGAGATATCAATTAAAATATTCAAAACTTTACTTTAAAGAGCTACCCAACTTAAACAAAACAAATCCATTGATGAATACATAATTGAGTTCCAACGATTATTAGTCCTAGTTATTGAGATATTTGAAAGAAGGTTAATAGTACTATTCATGGATGGACAGAGCTTGGATAAAAGCTCTCAATCCAAAAACATTGCAAGAGGCCATTAAGAAATATAGGGACATGGATCAAGGAATAATGAATAACAAAGTACCATTCAAGGAATCAACAAAACCTAAAGACCATATCGACCCACCTTTCCAAAGGGAGAATCCAAGAAGAAATCAATTAGATGAAGCAACACGACAGGACCTAAGGAGAAGAAAACTTTGTTTTTACATGCAAGGATACATGGGAGCCAAGACACCAATGCATGGGGAAGAAAAAAAATTCATTACATTGGAGATAGGACAAATAGTGAAGGAGAAGAATATGATGATTTGGATAGCAGCGAATCAAAAGATGAAGCTATCCCACCTTCTCTCCAAAAGATGGGTGGCACTCTAACCACTATCATAGGATCTTATGTACCTAAAATATTTAGGGTCCAATGATTCTTACACATACATCCCAATAGATAGTGGAGCCACACATAATTTTCTAAACTCCACTCTCATCCAATCCCAAGAAATTATAACTTATGAACAAGAAGTATTCATCATAGTGATGATGATAGTATTCATCATAGTGATGATGATAGTATTCATCATAGTGATGATGATGTGGTTTTCCTAGCTTGCTCACACTTCACCTAGTTGGTGTTACTCAATTCCACCAACTTATCCAGGTCTATCTATGCTCCAAGACCCCCAATTCCTTCTCAATCTCTTCTAGGGCTTGCTTCTTGCCAATCTCAAGGTGTTTGCAACAAGTGTTTAACTAGGAACCCTACCAATTCAAAGTGTTTCCCAAATGCTCATTCTTGTTGTCTTGTCTTCAACTTGTCAATTTCACCTCCTGCTATTGTGAGTTGTTGTAGAGGTGTGGAGGTAGATTTTAACATGAAATGAACTCCATTTGTGGTTTGCAACCATTATTCTTCCTATCGATTTCACCATTTTGCCTAGAAAAGAGCTACAAGTAATGAGCCCCTATTAGATCTCCAAAATCCGGTTTTCAAGGCTTTAGAAGAAAATGATCCTAAAGAACCTAAAACAAGGTTTGATTCTCTTCATTCATTCACCTATCCCCAAGTGATTTTGGTGGTTTTGGTTTCCCAACTTGTTGTACAATGCCCTAACCCAAAAATGAGGGTTTTGGAGGCTTTCTAGGCCTCCTAACTGGTAGTGACTGATCAAATTAGTGAAATGGGCATCTAAAAGTATTTTCAAGGCTTATAATTGAAATGGAAACTCTATATGGACTTCATGGACCTCTCCAAATGATTTGGTTGTGTTTTTATCTTCACCTCTGCACCAAGCACTTAAATTTCATCATGTCTTCTCTAGCCGGGTTGCTCCTAGACTTGCCTAGAACAAGCTGGTAGCCATATCAAAAACAACCTCCACAACTTCTCTGTACATATTTACACTATACAAGTGGTTTCCTTACATATCCCAATAGGTCGTGATAGTAGCACGGAGGGATTTTATGGGGCAACCATTTTACAAGAAATTGCTATATACAAGCCAAAACTGGCTGATTGAAAACAAAACCATGAAAACACCAACACACGCTAACTAAAAATCTTGAAATGAAACAAATGACTTTTAAACATACTAAAGAAACTCAATCCATAATTGGATCAATGTATTGAATCCATTTGTATTCACATTGTAAGCAAAATAAGCCAAAAACAGTGATAACGGTCCGAAAATGAGTAGTTTAAGAATGTTGATCATACAAAAACAAAATTCCAACCTTGGTAACCATGAAAGAGGAGGTTTTTATAGTCTTCCCCACATGTGGAGGAATTCTAGGGTGTTGTGCTATCCCTAACTCCATCGCTAATCACTTTAAGGACAAAAGTTGTCATGACAATTTTCAAAAGTTGTCATGACAACTTTCCACTTTTTGTATTTCCAACCTAAGAAACCTATTTCAAGTCATTTCTCATGAATTTTTAAGAATTTATAAGACCATACTAAACCTCCCTAATGCTCATACCAATTTATTGTACTTTTGACCCTCAAGAAGGTCAATTTCCTACTCAACTACTACCTATGCACAAAATGCAAACCTAGGAAGAAAACTAACTCAACTAGGCCTACACTTGACTCAAAACAAACATCACACTCACTCTTTGGACCCTCCTAGAGTCCTTATTAGGAACCTAACTTGGCTAAGGTCAGTACAAGCCAAAATTGTGAAAAGACTATAAGCCTAAGTCCTAGGTGCTCCTGCAGCATTCTCCCAAACAAAAGAAAACTAAGGCACCTTCTTGGGAATCAGATTTTGATCAATGCCTAACTTCTTAAACTATGTCTCAAGCACCCATGTAGCTTCAGCATCATCCATACCCTGCCACTTGATTAGGTGCTCCCAATATATGTGGTGTCTTATCTTCTTAGTGATCCTTGAACTCAATACCTTTTCAGCCTTTGGATTTGCTCTTGTTGGCAATTGAAGGTTGTTTGCATCATCTGATACCTCTGAGTGACTACAATCTAAACCTTGAATTGGTCCTTTGAAAGCAAATAAGTCTTCTATGTTGAAAACCAGTTATAATCCTATGTCACTAGGTAGGTCCACCTTGTATGCATTTTCTCCATACTTGGCTAGAATGGCACATGGACCCAACCTTCTCATTTGCAACTTGTTAGGTACTCCTTGTTGTAGCCTTTCTTTGTTTAGGTGCACCATGACAAGATCTCCTACTTGGAATTGTAGGTTCTTCCTTCTCTCATCAACTTTTTGCTTGATCTTACTTGTGTTCTCTATCAATGCTTTCTTGACTGATTCATGTACCTCCTTCATTGATTGAGAAAAGTCTCATGCATATCCACTTCTTATTGTTGCATTGCCTAAGTCTCTTAGCTCCAATATACCCCTTGGGTGAACACCATAGACAACTTCAAAAGGGCTCTTGCCGGTGGTTCTATTTGTTGTGTCATTGTAAGCATATTCAACTTGTGAAAGCACTTGATCCCATGTCTAACCATAGTCTTTGGTAAGGCACCTCAATAAGTTCCCTAAGCTCCTATTTACCACTTCGGTCTACCCATCTGTTTGTGGATGGTAGGCTGATCCAAAAGATTGGTTGGTGCCAAGCTTTTGCCAAAGTGTTTTCCAAAAATGACTCATGAACTTTGAGTCTCTATCTGAAAAAATGCTCATGAGTAAACCATGCATCCTTATCACTTCCTTGAAGAACAAATGAGCTATTTGGCATGCATCATGAGTAGTCTTGCAAGGTACAAAGTGGGCCATCTTACTAAATCTGTCCACAATGACATAAATGTTGTCAAACCCCTTCTTTGTCCTTGGTAAACCTACTACAAATTCCATCATAATGCACTCCCAAGTTCTATTTGGTTTGGGAAGAGGTTGGTATAAACTAGCATTTGAAGAAGTGCCCTTGGCCTTTTGAAAAACAATACATGTCTCCACATACTTTTTCACATCTTGATTCATCCTAGGCCAATAATAATACCTCTGAACCAACTCTTGAGTCTTATTGACTCCAAAATGATCACTAAGGCTGCCATTATGCTTCTCTTGTATGAGGTTTTCTCTCATTGACCCTCTAGGCACACAAAGTTGTCCACCTCTAAACAATAATCCATCTTGCAAAGTAAAATCTGAATACTCACTGTGGAAATGATTTTGGTATTCTTTGCACACCTTGTAGGCATTTGAGAAGTCTTCATCATCTGGGTATAGGTCTCTAATGTCAACACCTATGCTCCTTAATTGAATTTCTTGGACTGTCAAGAGTCTTTTGCTCAATGCATCAGAAACCTAGTTTAACTGTCCTTTTTTCTGCTTGATTGTGAATCTGTAGGCTTGCATGTACTCCACCCATTTCATGTGTTTATGATTGAGTTTGTCTTGTGAGTTTAGAAAGCTTAGAGCTTGATTGTCCGTATAAACTACAAATTCCTTAGGAAGGAGATAGTGTCTCCACTTCCTCAAAGCTTGCACTAAAGCATATAATTCCAAGTCATAAGAGGAGTATTTCCTCTCTGAATCACTTAGCTTCTCACTATAGAAATCTACTAGTATTTCTTCTTGGCTTAGGACAACACCTACTGCAACATTGCTTGCATCACATTCCACTGTAAAGAGCTTCTCAAAACTAGGCAACACTAACACCGACTGAGTAGCTATCTTCTCCTTCAAGGTTTCAAAACCTCTATTTGGTTGTTCATTCCACTAAAACTTTGCCTTCATTCCACCTCTAGTAGTGTCCAACATTGGTGCACATATAGCATTGAATTGCCTAATGAACTTCCTATAGTATTGAGCTAGTCCATGGAAGCTTCTCACCTTTGTTGTTGACTTAGGAGTAGGCCAATTGACTATGGCTTCAACCTTGCTGGGATCCATCTTGAGGTTTCCTTAAGACAACACAAACCCAAGGTAAACCAACTCCTGCTTAACAAATTCACACTTGTCCAAGTTCATGGTTAGCTTCTCTTCATACAATCTTTGTAACATATTTTGCAAATGATTAATATGATATGCCCTATCCTTACTGAAAATGAGAATATCATCTAGATATACCACCACAAATTTACGTGTGAAGTACTTCATCACCTCAATCATAAGTCTCATGATGGTGCTTGGAGCATTGGATAAGCCAAATGGCATTACAAGCCATTCATAAAGACCCTCTGTTATCTTGAATGCATTTTTCCATTCATCGCCCTCCTTAATCCTAATTTGGAGGTATCCACTTTTAATGTCAATCTTGGTAAAGTATTTGGCTTCCCCTAAACAATCCATTAGGTCTTCTATTCTAGGAATTGGAAACCTATATCTGATGGTGATCCTATTTATAGCTCTAGAGTCAGTGCACAATCTCCAAGTACCACCTTTCTTTGGGGATAACACGGTAGGTACATCACAAGGGCTAATGCTTTTCCTAATTAGGACTTGGTCTAAAAGCTCTTGGATTTTCTTGGCAATCTCAACATTTTGTTGGGGAGTCATTTTGCAAGCTGCCTTGTTAGGTAAGGATGCTCTGGGAATAAAGTCTATTTGATGGATTATGGTTCTTTTAGGAGGTAAGGTGGCTAGTTGTCCATCACTCACTATGCCTTTGAACTTATTCAATAGGTCTTCAACCTCTATTGGCAAATCTGGCTCCTCTTTCTTGTCTTCCTCTTTAGGCTTCATTACTAATGCAAATCCTATACCTTCACCTTCCTCAACTGTCTTCAAGAACTTTTTTTCACTCATCAAAAGAACATTAGGACCTAATGCCCTCTTTTCACCTTCCTCAAGGATAGATTGGATCTTGAATGTGACTCCATCTTTCTTGAATGAGTATGCATTCTTGGATCCATCATGAATATCTTGTCTATCAAATTGCCATGGTCTTCCTAGGAGAATATGACATGCATCAATGGGTAGGACATCACATAACACTTTGTCCTTATACCTCCCAATGGTAAAATCCACCCATGCTTGCTCATTGACTAGGACATGTTGGCCTTTGTTCAACCAAGTGACTCTATATGGGTTGTTGTGAGGTATCCTTTGCAATTTAAGCTTACTCACTGCCTCTTCTGACACAATGTTGTGTGTTGACCCTAAATCAATGATCACTTTACAAACTTTGTCCATAATCTTGCATTTGATCCTAAATAATGACCTCCTTTGGCTAGGCTCTTCTCTAACAGGTGCTTTTATCAAAGTTCTTCTTATCATCAAGTTGTCACCTACCACTGATTCTAAGGCAACCTCTGAAGTCTTGCTGCTTGAAGTCTCTTCTTGAAGATAGTTCACTCTCCTTTCACTATTCTGTGATGATGATCCCTTATCTGGACACCTATATGCTGGATGACCAAGTTGGTTGCAATGGTAATGCTTCATTGCTGCAAAATATGAGGAACCTCTACCTTGTCCATTAGACCTTTGTCTAAAACCACTATTTGACCCCCTTCCTCTATTGAATCCTCCTTTACTAGTGCCACTTTCTTGCTGCTCAGTGAGTTTAGACTCACCTTGTGTTCTTTGCTCTGAAATTCTTCCTCCAAAGCCTCCCCTATGGCCTCTATTCTCTTTTCCTCTACCCCTGCCCCTATTACTACTTGAATCATGTTTTCTTTTCAGTTTTTCTTCCACTTTAAGGGCAAGTTGATAGATTTGATGAGCTATCTTTGGGCTCATTAGACTGAGTTCCTCTTGGATGTTCCACCATAGTCCATTTAGGTACCTAGCAACTTTGAGACTTTCTTCTTCCACCACATGAGATAAAAGGATAAGTTTGTGAAACTACTTCGTATAACTACTCACATCATGGTCTTTTTGTCTTAAGTTTTGTCTTTTCCTATGAATTTGCACTTCGTAGTCATCAGGGAGATGGACTTCTTTGATTTTGACTAACATCCCTTTCCAAGAAGAGATGGGTGTTTTGCCCATTTTATTTCTCTCATCTTGCACAAATTTCCACCATGTGAGAGCAGCCCCTCTCATCCTAGATTTGGCCACTTTGACTTTTGGGGCTTTAGTTGTACCTTCACATTCAAAATGGTTCTCCATGCCCTTTATCCATTCTAGAACCACTTCTTCTTCCATCTTACCGATAAAAAATGGCAATCCTTCTAGTGATTTACCACTTAAGGCCTTCAATGTCTTTAGGAAAGGCTCTTTTTCTAAGGCAGGATCAGGTTCAAGCACTTTGTCAATCTCTGACACCTCTTTACCCTTCCCTTCTACTCCTTCAACCTTTACCAACACTTCATCTGCCTTGGTTTCAACTTCACCAAGCTTACTTTCCAATTCAATCAATTTCTCCTTCAGGAGTCTATTTTCTTCCTCCTGATCATTCAATTTCTTTGCCAACTCTGCATTGGTCACCATGTTGTTGTCTCCTAAAGATTCCACTGAGGAAATCTACTCACCTAGCCCAAATCTTATAGGCTTTGATACCAATTTGACGGGGTTTTCCTAGCTTGCTCACACTTCACCTAGTTGGTGTTACACAATTCCACCAACTTCTCCAAGTCTAGCTATGCTCCAAGACCCCCAAGTCCTTCTCAATCTCTTCTAGGGCTTTCTTCTTGCCAATCTCAAGGTGTTTGCAATAGGTGTTTAACTAGGAACCCTACCAATTCAAAGTGTTTCCCAAATGCTCATTCTTGGTGTCTTGTCTTCAACTTATCAATTTCACCTCATGTTGTTGTGAGTTGTTGCAGAGGTGTAGAGGTGGCTTTTAACATGAAGTGAACTCCATTTGGGTCCATTTGTGGTTTGCATCATTATTCTTCCTAACGATTTCACCATTTTACCTAGAAAAGGGCTACAAGGAATGAGCCCCTATTAGGTCTCCAAAATACAATTTTCAAGGGTTTAGAAGAAAATGGTCCAAAAGACCCTATAACAAGGTTTTATTTTCTTCATTCATTCACCTATCTCCAAGTGATTTTGGTGGTTTTGGTTTCCCAACTTTCCATACAATGCCCTAACCCAAAAATTAGGGTTTTGAAGGCTTTTTAGGCCTCCTAACTGGCAGTGACTGATCAAATTAGTGAAATGGGCATCTAAAAGTATTTTCAAGGCTTCTCCTTGCAATGGAAACTTTGTATGGACTTCATGGACCTCTCCAAATGATTTGGTTGTGGTTTTGTGTTCACCTCTACACAAAGCACTTAAATTTCACCCTGTCTTCTCTAGTGGGGTTGCTCCTGGACTCGCCTAGAACAAGGTGGTAGCCACATCAAACACCACTTCCAAAACTTCTCCCTACATATGTACACTATACAAGTGGTTTCCTTCCATGTCCCAATAGGCTGTGATGGTAGCATAGAGGGATTTTATGGGGCAACCATTTTACAAGAAATTGCTATATATAAGCCAAAACTGGTTGATTGAAAACAAAACTATGAAAACACCAACACACACTAACTACAAAGCTTGAAATGAAACAAATGACTCTGAAACACACCAAAGAAACTCAATCCATAACTAGATCAATGGATTGAATCCATTTGTATTCACATTGTAAGCAAAATAAGCCAAAAATAGTGATAACAATCCGAAAATGAGTAGTTTCAGAATGTTGATCATACAAAAACAAACTTCCAAACTTGGTAACTGTGCAAGAGGAGGGTTTTATATTCTTCCCCAAATTTGGAGGAATTCTAGGGCATTTTTCTATCCCTAACTCCATCACTAATCACTTTTAGGACAAAAGTTCTCATGACAACTTTCAAAAGTTGTCATGACAACTTTTACAACTTTCCACTTTTTGTATTTCCAGCCTAAGCAACCTATTTCAAGTCATTTCTCATGACTTTTAAGCATTCCTAAGACCATAATAAACCTCCCTAATTCTCATACCAAGTTATGCCACTTTTGACCCTCAAGAAGGTCAATTTCCTACTCAACTACTACCTATGCACAAAATGCAAACCTAGGAAGAAAATTAACTCAACTAGACCTACACTTGACTCAAAACAAACATCACAGTCACTCTTTGGACCCTCCTGGAGTCCTTATTAGGAACCTGACTTGGCTAAGGTTAGTACAAGCCAAAATTGTGAAAAGACTATAAGCCTAGGTCCTAGGTGCTCCTGCACCAAATGACCAATGGTTCAAGATTAAGATGCCATACAACAACACTAATGCTTGAAGTTACCATTGGAAGTTATAAGATCCATGATGATTTCCATGTGATGGAAATGAGAAAATTCGAAATGATATTAGGTATACAATGGATGGAATCTGTATGCAGTGAAAAGTGATGATGATAAACTATTGCAAGACCTCGAAGATTCAACCACAAATAATTTAAGTCCTACAATGAAACATTCACCAATACCAATAGAGATACTTAATATCATGCAAATCAACAAAATAAAACAATATTACAATTCACATGTCAAGTAGGATTTCAATCTCCATTGTCTCCTATCTCCATCGATCTTGTCTGATATATTTGCTCCCAGATTTTTTGTGTGCACAAGAGCTCAACAAAGAATGGATTGTGGTTTAAGATGGTTGATCGCAAGAAAGCTTTATTGCATAAGGTGATTAGACACATTGACTAGATTAGCTAGCTGGATTGATTAGGGTTGATAATGAAGGAAGTATCCTCTTCTATAGAAGACACTTTAAGAAATGGAGGGATAAGATTAAAAGGTGAAGAGGATAAATGGTCGGCTAGGATTAAAGGGTGAGCAAAACAAATAATAAAATAGTAAGAGGGTAGGTAGAGGAAAATTAAAAGATAAATGACATGTGTCATAGATGAAAAAGCTAATGAATTAATTAAATAAATAAAGATTTGTTTAATTAATAGAGGAAGTGGGTTCAATTAAATAGATAAAATATGTATTTAATTTAGGAAAATGGCAATTTAAATAAATAAAAGTGTTTATTTAAATGAGAAAAGGCTTAGAAGAGGATTAATGAATTAATTAAATAAATACAAATTTATTTAATTAATATCAGACTTAGGATAAAATAATTAAATAAATAAAATATTTATTTAATTAGACATGACAATTTTAGGTGTCTACAAAATCTATTGGCAGGTTCACCCAAAACTTCAAGACTATGACTTTTAGATTTAAGAGCAATGGTGAGAGGGTCATTCTTAATGGATTACTTGATAAAATTTCCAAAGAAATATTATCTAAAATAAGACATGGGTCCTTCAATAAATATAAGAGGAACATACAAATCCATCTCCAAAAGTAAATAAGAAAACACCTTGAGGGGAATATTCAGTAGCAAACCAAGATTGGCACCATCTTTATGACACTTTTCAAGCACATCAATAGATGTAAGGAGGGTATAAATGGATTCTTCTAGGGATGGTTGAAACCTAAAAGTCCCATAACCAAGAAAATAAGGAAGAAAGAAGGAACTTTGGAAGCATAAAGGTATCATTATGGTATGCTTGTGGACAAGCATCTCCAAGAAAGGGAGATTGTCATGTCCCCAACTTTGGCCTAGAAAACAACAAGCAGTTGTGTGTGATCAAGGATGGTATCCTTGATGACAATACTTAATAAGTGATGAAGTAATATAAGTGTACATGTTACCAATACGAGGTTGTAAATTATGAGGACAAAAGACCAATAAAGAATTGATAGACGAAAAACCATTGAGGCATAAAGACATGCAAGTATCCATGAACTTCAAAATTAATCTTCCATCAATTAGGCTTCCATTAAACATGATGTCAAGAATGGGGACCTCAATCACCTTACATATGTTTTAGTCTCCTATCAAGAATCAATCCTGATAGATTAGTCATTATCGACAATGAAAATAGATTGACTATGAAAGAGTAATGGCATCAAGGTAGGTATCAATGCAACATACTGACAAGTAATTGATGAAGCCATGAAGGATCGATTGATGAGAAGGAACAACAATTACATCAATGATGAGAAAGGTTGATAATAAACAAAGATTCTTTTTATCGAGGATGATGTAATATGCACAAAGGATATGATACAAGTAGATTAACTATGACATCCTAACAAGAATCGATTAATGATAAAGACCAATAGATCAATTCAAGGAGAAGACACTACTCAAGTAATTAGTCAATAATTGTTGAGACAACAAAACAATTATTAGTATTTGATTAAAGTCCAGCCATTAACCCAGTAAAGGAAACAATTATGATTAATAATTAAGTTGGACACATGTATCGGATTTAATTTTTTAATTTACCTAATTTTATCTTCAATATTTTTTTAATTATTAATATTGTTTGGTGACAATATTAATGTAGTTAAGCTACTAGGTCTAATTACTTGAAGTTTACATTTAGTCCAAATAAGGTTACTTTCACCTGTATTTTTGACTACCAATCTCCTTGAACTACTTGAAAAATATTGAAGATCCCATCCCTTCTTCTCAAGTATCATCTTTGTAAAAAAATATTAAATGCATTCTAGTACATTCATTAATCTAAAGATGGATCTACCACTCTAATGATTATCCCTTAATCAAATACATTAAACCATCATATCGTGGTTCTTAAAAATTTAACCCAATTATAAAATCTTACACCCAATCTTGGAATTGGTCAGACAATCACCAATCAAAAATGATAATGTGAATATTTCTCATTAAATAATTATGTCACATTATAGCATTATTGATCCATAGACTTAGTCATTTAAATAAACACATCATTTAAATATGAAACATATGATAGAGTACAAGAACAAATAGTCTGCCAAGTAAAAAAAATGAAAGAGAATTATGTTAAATTAAATAATCATGTTTCCTACAATACACATGAATAGAGATTCACTAAACCACAATACATACCAACGTAATCATTACTAGAATGCATGAAAAAATTGCACAATGCATAAATTGGCTTGTAGCAATCAATGGAATAAGCCTAGGATAAAAGCGATTAGTAATAGTCTGACAATTTGGCTGGCATTACAAATTCTTGACGGGGAAACCACTTCTTATACTTTGGAGATAGTAACCTATGATAAACAAGGCCAAATCCTAATAGAGAAGCTACCCCTAAGTGATGCTACCCTCTTGATGTCTCCATTGTATACCACCTAAATCTTTCCAACTTCCCAATGTGCCATTCAAACTTTTTCATGTAACACATAACTCTACACCCTTTTGCTCACATAGAAAATTTTAACCAAGATTAAAGGGATGAGGTGACCGACCCAAATTTTTAAAATTCCAACAAGTTTGATGGTATATAATAGATAAAATGTAACTCAATGATGATGTATCTAGCTCTAACCCAATATCAAATTAGTTGCAACTATCATCATGGACTCATCCTAAAGCAACATTTTCTACCTAGAGCCAATACTTTTCCCCTTCCTTAATAATCCCAACTACCAAAATTATTTTTTTATACCATAAAAGGGGAGCTTCACTAAGTGAATAATGTTGAAATGAGGTGACAAAATTACATTCCTCAAATACGATAGTAAATGATGGTCAACTTTTGGAGGTAATGATGAACAATTTTGTAGATGTTGGTGAGCACCTAACCAAGTATTCAATGAATCTAAATATGCCCCCGCAAGTGATCCTATGGAAATAAGTTATTGAATTATTAAAGATGAACCATGTAATGAGCCTTTTTGATGAATTCATGTGTTTCCCCGAAGAAGAGGACACTACCAAGGTAAGATAAAAATGTAGTATTTATCGTATCATCTCCCAAGTAGCCCATTAAGAAGCAAGAGGTAGTCGAATTGCCAATTTTCCACAGAGTTTTAAGATAAACATTGAAATAAGTATGTATTTTAAGAGAATATTTGACACCACACAAGGTCCTAGTTTCTTGAAACATGTTGACCTTTCAGTTAGACTAGGTCACCTAGAATGAGAGGATCGATCAATAGGATAACATTGTTGGGAGTCCTATTTTGAATTATAGGTTCCAAGGCAAACAAAACGATTAGCTAGTAGAATGCCATAATACTAAAAGTCATTAAGTTCTTATTTGCCATCTTCATGGAGTTCATTTGGTTAGTCATTACCTCAAAACTAGGAAAGTATAAAGTGTACTTATAGGGATTAGTGGATATCATTTCTTTCCCTTGAATTGATTTATTCTATTTTGTATTAAATATTTTTATTTTTCTTTTAATTCACGTGTAATAAAAAAGATTTCTAAGTTTACTCCATGCAGTGGATTAATTGAACATCTCATTCTTTTGTGATTCATCATTTCTGATAGGTAGACAAACCTAAATGAGTTTTCAAGAACTACAATGTAATTTATTAAACTCTAATTTAAGGTAAAAAATCGTATGAGTTATTCTTAGATAGTTATATCTATTCTTTACATCACCAAATGCTATCACATTTTGCATGTCATTGGATTGCATAAATCTAATGGATTGAAGGAGGATTGATTGCCATGGTGCTTTCAATGCCTCATGACTTATTCAACCATCCATCTCTCTATCTAATAGTCAGTAGCATTTTAGAGTGGGGGGGATTTATATTTGCATGTGCCATGATACTTTCATGATGGGTTCTTTGACAACGCTTCTTTCTTTTTTCAGTCCCTTGGACCTAACATAAAGGTTCTCCTAGGGACGATCCATGCAATAACAAGCTTTCATAATCATGAAATGGAAGTTCAAATTGAGCCCAACTTATCCCCTAGTGAGCAAATAAGTGGTCTATAGGAGGAGGATTAAATCTGCGAAGAAGAAGAGGATTCATGGGACGGTTGGTTCGATCCAAACAGACGGTGATTCCGCTCTAATTCCAGTCCAAACAGACACTCTATAAATTCCGACTTACCCACAACACTTTTCTTCACAACATAAAAGTGCAATGGTAATGGCAATGAAATTGGTGTTGGTTTTGGCATTGGCAGTGGGCATGTCGAATGCACAGGCTAATCCGTGTCTAGATCCTAATGTTGCGCAGTGCAGGGGCTCTATCGATTGTCTCGATGAGTTACTATGCTGCTCCATCGGACTTTGTGGTCCAGGACTCGGATATTGCTGTTAGTCCCTTGGAACTTCTCTTAATCTTCAACTTTCTCAAATAAATGCTTTGGACATCATATGCAAAGTTTATTATTATTACTTAATTATGTCTTATATGGTGTAAAAACATATGATTTGGTTGGATGCAATAATGTCATGCAATTCCACTTATTTCATGATTGTGCCTTTCTAGTAGTGCATTCAATTATCAATCTATTACTATGGGCTTAATTATCAATCTATTACTATGGGCTTGTGTTAATTACTATCATAACATAAAGATATCTCATCAATCAGTTTGTATTCTATAGTGATAAAACAATGACAGTAATATACAATTGATCATTAAAGTTATCTTGTTTAGAATAGTTCAAAAAGCCAGTTCTATGAAAAAATACTTTCCTTAATAACTCATTAGAATTCCTAAGTGTTTGCTATTATAGTCTACTTATCTATTACTAGAAAAACTTAGAAGGTCAGAATTTTCATATTTTGTTAATTTTATAGAAGCATTTGGAATAAACTCCTATATTTATATTTACACTATTATAATCTAGAGTTTTCAATTCAAAATGATATAGACATAAGTATAATCTCGTGCTTTAAAGATTTTATTTGTTATGCTCATTTAGGAAAGGTAGAATAAATATGATTTAAGGACTTTTTGTTCTACAAGGAACTTCCAAGGGCTTTTCAACTAAGTTTTATTGTGCAATGCTATAATATATGTAGGTATGTGCGATGTTGCACTTTTATCTATATTCTCTATCTTTTATGATTATATGAGGCTTCTATCTCACCTAGGTAGGAGGTTGTAGGGCGTAAAGATTAGTTTTATTCTTCCTTTTCTTCTGCATGGAAGTTCTAATGTCTTTTCAATTAAGTTTTGTTGCGCAGTCTTGTAGATACCATGCCCATTCACATTCACAATTATGTATATCTCCCTACTAAAATATCCCTTAAGAAAAAACTCCCCCCTTATCTAGGAATCTCTTTAAGATTCCCTTGGGTGGTCAATATTCACAATATTCTAATTTTATTTTAGATCTAGTTTAAATTCTTGGTTAGTTGAATTTTCAAAATACTTCAATTTGAAAGTTACCTTATTGAAATCAAACTATATCATGTAATGATGTAGTCTTGAGATGAGAATAATTGAATAAAATATTCTTTCTTTGATGAACTACTTAGATAGTCTTTAGAGTTTCATGGATTATTGTTTTATATATATTGTTTCAGCCTACTTATTAACATGTTATCATTCTTGATTTCTTGATATCAATTTAACAATATATTTATATTATTATTAATTTTATATAATATTTATATTATTGTTAATTTTGTTATCATTCATTGTTACATTAAATTTGAGGATCAAATTGGATGGTTCTTATATTGTGGTGTAAGAGTATTTGGTTCAAACACTAGGCCTCAAAGCCTACTACAACTAATGTACATCATGAAGGAAATTTTAATAAAAGAAAATTGTAAGTTTATAATCAATGGTCATTAAACCTTATTTTATCATAACTTTTAATCATAAAATTTTAGTAATATGTGACATTTATGTATCTCTTAAGTTTGGTTGAAGGCTAAGTTGATTAGCGAATCTTGAAAATATTTTCTAACTCATTATAGATTTTGGAGATCTAAATGTAGTACAAGAGTTTACTCCCTTGTTTGTGGTTGGAGTTAGTCACATGGCATGTTGAGTGTTCCTTTTGGATCTTGATAGTGCTTTTTATCTTTAATGTGTTCTTTGAGTATATATGAAGGATGATTTTGGTTTATTTTTTAGTATTTTGGATACCAAAATTTGAAAAACTATTTAGCTTCTCACCTTTGAATTAGTACTAAAACTAAGCTCATTCTATGCCTTATTATTGGAATTGATATGATTTTGTTTAATTATTTTTTTTTTTTAAAGATGGTATTGTTTCAATGTTTCATGTAATACTTTTTAGTATCATGGCCTAGTAAATTGTATAGAACATGTTTGTTCTTGATGTTGCGAAATAATGCTAAATGAAACTCATTTATAACAAAATACATATTTAGTGAAATATTTAAGGCATAGTAGAAGCATGTAAATTGTGAATAGATTTGATGATTGAAGTGTATAAAATTTTTTATTGATAGTGATTGATAAACTTAGATTTATATATGAATTAAAATGCTAGCCTCTTTCTTTGGTGGATCCTAAAACTGATATTTATTTAAATGTTTGAGTAGGTTGTATCTAGATGAATGGATGTTTTACTTAATTTACCATATATGAAGATTTGGATCCTAATTCTAAATTTGAATCTATTATCAATTTACTCAAAGATTTCAAGTAACAAAGGTATTCTTATAACAAAAATGAGCATGGGAGCAAGAAAGGCAATGGCGGCTACAAGGAGGCAAAACCTACTAGGCATGTTATCCTCCTCCTATGATAATTATGCATGATCTGAAGGATGTGACCATTTTTTGTTGTGTGCCTAGTGCTCCATTTGTGTTGATCCCCCTATCTTCCACTTTGTACATGGAGACTTTTCTTTCTAAGTAGCACAAGGTGTAAGGGATAGAAATTGGTATCCGAAAGTGTATTGTTCTTGAGTAGTCTAAGGCTGAAGGGATAGAAATTTCTAAGAAAAGAAGCTTAGAGCTAAAAAAACTCATGCACTATGATGAAAAAATCTTTAAAGCAATTTGGCTTTAAATCACCCTAACTTTGGGATTGGGTGTTTGTAATGATCAATGGCTTTTGCTAAACTTTCATTTTTTCTCTTATTTGTCTTTTATTATTATGTAATGCTTGTTGCTTAATAATTTTTTATATAAAAGGGTTTGGGCCCTTTCAAAATCCCTACTTACCTAATAAAAAACAAAGGTAGGCTTGCAATTTCATATTATTAAAGTCAGAATAAAATTAAATACTTATAAATGTTTTTTCCTCGTATGAGAAATCTAAGAGTATGAGTGATAAAAATTAAGAAAGTATAATCAATATTAAATTTTATGTTCATAACATTAGACAAAATATATTATGTAATATTGAGACATTATAAAATTGGTTGTACATGTGAATCTGTGATTTAATGAAATGAATATAGGTGAATAAATATTTAGTTTTGATGCACATATTGATTATTAACAGGCTATGAATTTAGTGTTCATTTTCTAATATGAAACTTGCTAGGCTCAGTAGGGGTTACAATGATTTTTAGAGGTTGAATTACATCAACAAATAGGATCCATAGGTGCATATCATTGTGATATTTTTGAAATAATATTTGAAGTAGTCTTGTTTCTTCAGTTGATGTTAAACTGGTGATATCTAATATGTTTACTAGAATATTTAGTAACTATAAAAGTTAATTATAATTGGTTGCAAAAGAAATCACGTGATATGAAATATTTTTACTAGAATATTCAATAGTATGTTGGGGTTAGATAAGAAAGTAATATGTGATTATGCAATATTGTTATAATACATAAAAAAATTGAATCATATAACTAATTAATATCATTACTCTTATCATATTAAAATGTGATAGATTAAGTCTAAAGTGGTTAATTTTCTCTTTTATGTTATATACTTATCCTTTTGAACTGTCATATGAAACGTGTATTTCCAATCATGTGAATTAGTTAGCCTATAAAGGTTGTAAGGAAAGGAGTTATATGTTTTTAAATGTTTCAAAATAATATTAATGTGATATTGATTTAAATAAATTCTTATCTTGGTAGGAAAATATAATAGTGAAATAGAGTTAGAAGGACTGGTGCTTATATATATTTAAGTATTATGTAAACATTTGTATGGGCTCAACATTGTGATTTATTTCTTATGTTGTTACTTCCATGTTTTTGGTATAATAATTATGGTGATTCGGATGTATTACTTGTTCTAATCCTTAGTTTCAATTTAGAGATATATTAATTTAAGATTTTATTGAATTTGAAACAATATTTTCTAGTTACAGCCATGTTTTTATATTGTTCCTTTCTCTCTTTCATTTTACCAAGATTGTAATTTTATTTGTAAGTTAAATGGTACTTTTAAAACTACATGCTTGTGTATACTTGTGTTTTGTAGACTATGAATTATATTTTTCTAAACAACTTTAATGTTTGTGTTTAATCACATACTTATACCTTCTTAATTAAATATTAATTATTAAAAATAGATAGATCCAAAAGGCCCAAACCCTCCTTGGGACACTAAGAAGTTATTATGACCAACATATGCCATTTGTTTCCTTTGATATTATTTATTTATTTATTATTAGTAGTAGTAGTAGTAGTAGTATTGTTATTATTATTATTATTGTTATGTGATCTTGATTATTATTTTGGTAGCCTTAAAGATCATATCATCACTATCTTTTTCTTTTTTTTTTAGCAAAAAGATCCAATAGCTTGATGATTTTGATACTCTTGAGATTTTGAATTGATATTCCTTAGTATTTCTTGTATATTTTCTATAATTATGCTCATTCCTAATATTGATTTCATAATAATAATTATTAAAATGCATTGATATCATTGACTTGTGGTCTTGCAAGACTATAATGATGCAACTTTGAATGTTGTATTTTTTTTAAACTATTCATATATGAAATATTTGACTTGTGAAATTATGTAATGATATATAATTATAATAAGGTAAGATATTGATAATATGATTATTATCTAAATTATGTTCATTTTTTAATGATTTGAGAAGTTATAAATCCATTATTTTTTTCATAAATAACATGTTGTTATTTGGGTCTAATTTGTTGCTAAACTGATGCATCTAAGGTCAAGATTGAAGAAAAGTTTTGTGGACTAATGGAATTAATATTATCTCAAGTGGAGATATATTTTTCTAGTAAACTTTACCTGTTTATGAACATTCTAATTAAGATGAGTAAAAAACTTAACCTATGATGAATTTAGGTTTGAAATCCAATTAACTTTGCATTTGATGATATGATGATTGTTTATTTACATAATATTGTTTAATATTATAATTTGAAAACATGCATGCATTGGGATGATGCAAGATCTTAAGGGCGATGTATGGCATGCCCATAACTTAGTGTTTTAATTAACACGTGTTTAATTATTCTATCCATAAATTTTATTGGCATATTAGTGTCCCTCTTCGAGGATCTAGTTCTGCAAAAAAATACTAGGACAAAATATAAATACAATAATTATTTTCTATCTATTCCTATGTTGATGGAGGTAACTAGAAATGAAGGATAAAATATAAATTATTTACATATATTCTAATTAAATTTTACTTGCTAAGTATAGTGACCATTAATGTGTTGATGATTCTTTTTCTTGTTGATCTCATAGATGGACATGCAATGTATAATCAAATTAAAATTGTTCTCAAGGATCAATTTAAAACAACTTTCGCATGTCCTTATGGAACCTACTACTAGAATTTCATGCCTTTTGGTCTTAAAAATGTAGGAGCTACATATCAAAGAGTAATGAACATTATTTTTCATGACATGATGCATAATCTAATGGGAGACTATATCGATGAACTCTTGGAAAAATAAAAATAAGGGAAGATAATCTAAATTTCCTAGACAAAATATTACAAGGATTGAGAAATATAAACTTCGATTAAATCCAAAGAAATGTGTCTTCAAGGTGACCTCTAAGAAACTATTAGGATACATTATTTCTTTTAGTGCCATAGAGGTTGATCTAGCAAAAGGAAAAGCAATAATTAAAATGTCTCCACCTATAAAAAGTAATCAATTGTGATCACTACAAGGAAATTGCAATGCATTAAATATTTATAGATCAATTACCTGACAAATTGCATCCCTTTATACACTTTTTACATAAGGATGTCACTTTCAAATGGGATGATTAATGCCAACAAGCCTTCTAGATACTCAAATAATATCTCATGTCTCCTCTTATTTTCATGTCACCTATTAAGGGAAAACCCCTTCTCCTATACATAGCAACAACTATAGCATTGGGGGCACTACTTGCACAACATGACCATGAAGGAAAGTAAAGAGCTATCCATTACATAAGTTGTACTTTAGTAGGATACGAGCTCAGCTATACTTACATTGAGTGTGTATGTCTTATATTAGTATTTGTTTTACAAAAAATGCAATGTTATATGGTTATCCATCAAACAAAGCTCATTGCTAATATTGATCATCCAAAATACTTTAAAAAAAGTAGTTTTGATAGGATCACTAGCAATGTGGGTTATGTTCTTTAATGAGTTCTACATTGAGTATTGTTGGTTGAAAATTTTAAAAACTAGGAGAGTTTACAAAATTTTGGTTTCAACCACAATACATGAGATTAAATCTCTCTTAATTTCTAAGGGAAGGCTCCCCCTTTAATTCACTACTCTAGCTTTCTAAAATAACATACAAGTTTCAACTTCTAAACTAAACATGGGTGGTGCATCATCCAATCCTCTCTTCCAGAATAGATGTTATTCTTTCCTCTTTCTTTAGGAAATTATTTACAATATAGAGCAACAATAATTGTTACAATTTCATTGTTAAAAATTAACTTAAATGCAATAATAATTAAAATATGGATAAGTAAAGAAGCAAAGTTTCAATAAAGGCCCAAAGTCCTCTGTTGCTTCTACGAGACTAGAAAGAGTGCTTAAGCTCAAAGTCTTAAAAATCATTGTTGTCCTATCAACCTTTTTACAAATACTTATGTAACCCAATGTGCTAACTAAGAAAATCAAAGCAAAGAACAAAGTCTTTAATTTGATTCCTTATTATAACTTTCGATAATATTTTTCTGAAACAATAATATGAAGCTCAAAGTCTTCAAATTAAGATTTCTTTTCCAAGATGACACAATAAAGCACAAAGTATTTGAGGTGCTATCTTTACCATATTTCAGATAACTTTTATCTTGAGAATACCAATATGAAGCTCAAAGTCTTCAAAATGATACCACCTTTACCAATTCCTAATTTTATCAACAAGAGCTGAAATATAACACAAAGTTCACAAACCAAAAATTGTTTCTACTCTTTAACAATATTTCCTCAACAACACCTTTACTTGAGAAAAATAAGAATTTATAACAAGAATAACATAAGAACACTCTTACCATAAACCACAAATGAATCCAAAAAAAGTCTAGATGCAGAAGCTTTCTTCTTATTTGATCAAGTTTGTAAAATAACAACAGGAAGACAAAGTTTCATTTTTTGCTCTTCACTTCGGTAGATTTTTGGCATGTAAATTAAAGATTTTAGATACTAATTATAATAAGAACCTCATATATATAAGAGAGGTGCATTGAGAAAATCTAGGAAAAAGTATGACTAATTCAAAGAAGTCTCTTATTTGACGTTGGACTCGTGGCATTGCCTAAGTGCAAAAACTAAATACAAAATGACACTTGAGGTGTCAAAGTCTTATTAAAAAATTCATCTACAAATTATAAAATATGAAAAATACTAAGTGTCACCGGACGCTCCATTTTGATCTTGCTTCATGAATTCCTTGAACTTATGTAAAACCGCTTTCATCTGTTCCTGATCAGGTCCTTTGGTATGACTTGTAATGACCTTAACCTAGGTGATGGAATCTCTGAGGCTCATGTAGCATTTCTTGTGCTTTTTTTAGAAGAGAGGCTAGATCATCCATATTTACTTGGATATCTATCAACTTATCAATTGAGGATAATGAGAAAGCTTGTTTGTTGACCTCTTTGCCAATTAGCACATTGAATTCTTTGACAATGGTATCCTCATGAAGGGGCTTTTGGTTATCATCGAGGAAGGTACAAGGAAGAGTTGATATTTTCTCGATGATATTTTTCCCTTTATCATTACATTCCTTCCGGACTTTTCTCAAATATTTGATAAGCACCTCTATTGTGTTCATTTGATGTTTCAATATTTCTCTTTGCTTAATGTGCATATCCCTTCAAGGGAGCACTCCATTATCAACCAAAACATCTAATTGGAAATCCTCTAACTTCAACCAAGAGTCAAAGGCCTTCTCATGTGCTTCCAATTCATTTAAAAATAAATTTAAATTTTTATCAATTTCACACTTTACCTCCTCCAAGTTATTCATTAGAGTAATTGTTGAACATAGGAGATGAGTTCCTTGGCTCAAAAATATGTCCATCCATTCGCCAACTGTTCTCCCATGAGAACTGACCTATTCAGCTTGTTTAATGATTTTCTCATCTACTGAAGAAGCGATAGGTCAATTACCTCTAACGATTTAGCTATCTTGATCAACACTTTTGTAAGTTGATCTACTTGTTTCTTCAACTTATCTTTCTTGACCTTTTCTTCATTAAACATTGTCACAAGATGTTGGAAAGAAGTTTGATCATCCTCTACTGTACCTTCATGCATTTGTTTGCCAAGGTCAATTCTATTGATGATGTAGTCAGTGGGCTGCAGTCTATTCAAGTCTATGTTCAGAGGAGGAATTGCCATTTCTACATACTTATTCTTTGATTTATCTATTCTTAACCTGGACAATATTTTGGCCTTCTTTGTAACCTTGGGCTTAACAGGCACCAACTGACTGAAATCAAAGTCATCTAGAGAGATGCATTGCTTCTTTCTCTTAGGAGTATTATACACTAGCCATGGTGGTGAAGGTGATTCGTCATCCACTCGTGCATTCAACACTTGTGTTGCCAACTCCTGAGATTGAACATTTGTAGTAACAATGGGTGGAGTTGAGGTAACAATGGCAGGTGGATTTGGAGCAATAGAAACCTTAGGAGGAACTTATGTTTCTGACATAAACTTATCAAAATCTTCCAACATGGAAGAAGTAACTATAAGAAAATCCATGCGCGGAAAACACTCTCCTATCATCAATTCTAAGGGGATTAGCAAGCAAGGAAGTATTTCAATTTCAGTTTGCAATACATTAAAATAAACACGGACAAAAGATTAAGATGAACCAGATAGAATAGCACCAGAGAAAGACACCAGATATATGTGGGAAAACCCTTATGGGTAAAAAACCCACCACCAAAGAGACATCACTTTATTCAGTAAACAACATGATTACAATAAAGTTATCAGATCCTCCTTTTGGACTATGTTCTCACCACATGCAGACACATCGACTTGGCTACTTATAAAACCATCACCTCCACACAACCTTCATGCACACCCTTCTTTGCTCTGCTCATCGGTTACATCTCTGGCAACCACCATCTGTCCAACCAAACATTCCTCTGTTAGTTTGTATAACGGCCTTGGAACGTAACCATCAAGTAACAATCTATCCATTCATGAACTCGTGGAAAACATATTATCCCACATTCATCCAAAAGTCAGGTCGGTTCGTATTCAAATACACCGACATAAACATTCCAAGTGTCTGTTGTTAGGATTCCCAAAGATACTGAGAGGGGGGGGGTGAATCAGTATCTAACCGGTTTGCTGATTTTCTAACCTTATTAAATATTTTGCATTCCAAAACAATGTACCGATAAACAAGAATTAATGCAGTAAATATGAACAATAAACACAACATAGATAGCACACCATAACACAAGATGTTTAACAAGGAAAACCGGTGTGGGAAAAACCTTGGTGGGATTTATGACCCACAATATTCACTCACTGGCCAATGAATGAATATTACTTACAAGAGGGGCTTGCACATGCAGGAAGGCCAACTGCCTAAAGCTCACTGCTCAAATACAAAAGGAAGTCTCACTGACTTACAAAATGGATTATGAGAATCCAATATGATGTACTGCTACAAAAAGCATCTGCTATGCCCGATTCAGTACCGGTTGAAGCTCATATAATAACCATAAACCTTACTCCAAAATTTGCCTTAATATTCTCTCTACATGTCCATCCTATCATGTCGCTCTCTACAAAATGATCTACAAGGTCTCATACTTATTTGAGTCTTATTACAATATTCCATGTCGGCTTACAAAAAGATATTACAATTAAATACAATATACAATAAATAAAATCATGTCGGCTAGGATGCTGGTAAACATTATTGTCGTTGTCGGTGCCATAAGATTGCAAGGTTGCCATCAATGACAATACCTTCAATCACCTACAATTCTCATTGGATTGTGTAATGCCAACAATCTCCCCCTTTGGCATTGATGGCAACACTCATGAGAAAAATTCAAAATTGTATCCAAAAATTGAAGTCCAAAAATCTTACCAAAACTGTGTGCTCCCCCTGAGCAAATGATCTCTAAGTTATTGGATTTTTCTCTTCCCTACTACTCCCCCTTTGACATCAATGACAAAGGTTGTCAAATGAGTAGTTTTCAGCTGAACCTTGTAACTGGTTGGTTACAATCTAGAATAGGTCTGCTAGTACCAAATTCAGGCTCTGAGTGAACCTGTCACTGTCCTTCAATGTTGCCTCTGTTCTTTGAATTGTACCGGTGAGGTGATGCATTTTCTCTTCCGGTGTCTTTTGTCCTTGAATAAGTGCCTCTGAGATCTCTTTCCTTAAAGAGATGAGGTTATCCAATTTAGGACTAAGTCTACATTTAAGTTCTTTTGCCTTTCCTTTTATTCTTTCCTTCTCCTTTTCCAATTTCTCAAGTTTCTCCTCAAATCCAGCTATCTCCTACTCTATAACTGATATTGGTTTTGATGAACCAATGATATTGTCAGCTATAACATTTATTTATTTTTGTACTTTGTTGATCTCCTTATCGATATCCACTGTCAAAAGATTGGTCTCACATGTATCTCTATATAGTTCCTTAAACTCCATTATTTTTACTCGGTGTCAAGTAAGAGGGTATCAATGTGTCCCAAGCACTTCTTTATTGTCTCATCAAAGAATTTCTCTTTTTCCTCATCCATTTTCTCTTTAAATGTCTCTTCATTTATTTGTTCAACAGTCAATATGTTGTCGGTGATGTACTTAGACAATGTATCTAATTGACTCAAGGAATCTTTATTTTCTACATTGTACTTGGGTGCAATCAATTTAAGAATGGGGATGGTATCATCTATAGCCTTATAGGCCAATGCATTGCAATCAGTAATTTTCTTAATAGAGTCCAATAATACCTCAGTTACATTTGTTGGTCTGAATTCAGTCATGGAAGTACCAGATGATTGTCCAACTACCTTAATGATCTCCATGTTGTCAGTGTGAGTAACCACTTTTCTTGTTTTGACCTTTGGTGGGTCAATTTGTGTCTGCATTTCTATCAACAAAGGTTTAGGCTTCTCAGTTGTTGTCGGTGGCACTATCTTTGTATGTACTTGTGACTCAACCTTTTTTCTGTCTGTTTCTCAGTGGGTTTCACTATGCTTTCTACTGTTGGTTTCTCTATCTACACCTCTGCACTATCCACTACCGATGATTCAGTAGGCTTCTTTGTATTGTCTACAGTCGATATCCCATCAGTTGGTTTTTCAATGTTTGCATCAATGGTATCAGTCACCATTCCAATCTCAATATGTTCCATTGTTTGTTCTGCATGTGTCTCTACCTCAATATTTTCAGTCAGTGGCTCAGTAGCCACATCTTTCTTCTCACCAGTGGTCTCCTTATCAACCACAATATTGACCTCTTGAGTATCAATATTCATTGTGTACGGGATTTCTAATTCAGGATTTGTATCCTCATGTGGAGTCTCCACATCCTTAGTAGCCGGTGTTGCATCTGTCTGAACTGGTGGAGTAACAGAAGGAGGTGGCAAATTGTCTGTCACTTTTATATTTGGTAGTCCACCTACCTTGCCTTTTCCCTTATCTTTATCCTTTTGGTAAACTTTGAAGGCTTTTGGTCTCTTTAGTTCTTCTTGTTTCTCTTTTTCCACAAAGAAGATGTCCCATTTATCAATTGTCTCTTCTAATATCTCATTAACTTTGCTAGCCATTAGACTTACATGTCGGTGACTACTAGAAAATATTGTTTTGTTAGCTTCACTGATCAGCTCATCAATTTCTTCCATTGATTTAATAGGGTGAACAGCTAACAGTTTCTCAATCTTTATTTTCTTGTCTAGTTCCATAATGGCTAACCTTTTAGCATCAAGCCGCCTATATAGGTCACTAGGTAAATCATCTACAACCTCTATCAAAACTTTCTTATAGATGTCGAGGTGTAAAATGATACTATTTTCTATGCTTTTCTTTTCCTCACTCTACTACACAATCTCATAAATGAGATCTTACATATATACCAAAACCTAAGACCAAATGAGTAGGTCGGCTCACTAAGATATTACAATAAAATCAATATACAATAAACAAAATCATGTTGACTAGGATGTCGGTAAATATTATTGTCATTGTCGGTGAACTATCTATCGGTGTAGAGTCTGTCGGTGCTTGTGTAAAGCCTAGCGGTGCCGATGTAGAGTCTGTCGATGCCGGTGTCTGTCAGTGCCATAACATTGCAAGGTTGCCATCAATGACAATACCTTCAATCACCTACAATTCTCATTGGATTGTTTAATGCCAACATCTGCCTACTAGTGTTTTGGACTTCAGTCTGGGCGACCATCCGTAGTCAAATACTTCCCTATCGGCCATCGGAACCAGCACTAAAAATTTACCTTGATATCCGATCAGCAGTAGATGACTTCATCGGCCCATCGGAACCAACACTCAGAAGTTACCCTGATCCTCGATCAACAGTAAATGAATTCATCGGACTTCGGCGTAACTTTCATCTAGTCAACCCGATCGCTGAAGGTGACCTCATCGAGTATCGGTGTAGCAAACAACCAATTCTCCTGATCTCTGAAGATACCTCAATCACCGAAGGCAATTCCATCAGGTCATCAGGATCTCAATCATCTGATCTTCCTTGATCTCTTTCTGCACTCCGCCACGTGGCACCCCCTGATTGGCTCTGGGGTCCCTGTCCTGCCACCTTAGCATGAACTCACTAATCACTTAGAATGAAGCTCTTCTTTGTCGGTGGGTCCCACCATGGTCACCAATTCATGGGGAATAAACTTTGTGCATCTCGCCATAGCGGTATAGCGACAATCGCCTGATCATCCCGGACTTGCTCACTCGTTAACTTGCATGAGCTTCTCTATTGTCAAGTCCCACCATTTGGTTGCCAAGCCACGATGGATAACCTTTGTGCATCTTGTCATAGTGGTATAGAGACAATCGTTCGATCATCCCAGACTTGCTCACCTGTTAACTGATCACAAGAAGAAGGTTCCATCGGCCACCAACATAACTACGAATAAGCAATCTCGATACCTAATAAACCAGACAAGGAGGATACATCAGGTAGACCTAACCTGATACTTGTCTGCAACATGTGCATTGGCTAGAGTTACACCGATAGGAAAATTCCACAACCCGATAGCTTCCCACAAGTTGTTCCATCGAGGTAAGTTACACCGATCAACCCGACTACTGGTCAAGAGAATTCGAGGCATATTTCCAACAGTAACCTGAGACAGATTGGGAAGAAAAACCATATCGAGATTGTCATGAGGTGTATCTAAGGAAGATTCACTAGTGGAAGTGGAGGGAATGACATGAATTTTAGGAGCTTGTGATGAAAATGAAATAGTGGAACCTAAAGGAATAGTATCAGAAACTATGATTGAAGTAGTACCTATGACATCACATGATGCAAGAGGAATACCTTCTTAAGTCTCTTGAGACTGGGAAGTACTTGGGATTTAAGGTAATCCCTCCTCATCAAATTCTCCTTCCGCTTGTTCTTCTTGTTCATTTTCAGGTTTCTCTTCTTCTTCTTCTTCTTCACCTTCATTATCTTCATCATCTCATTCATCAACCTCATCATGAGCTTGAGTCTCTTGAGTTGAAGACTTACCTTGATTCTTACTTTTTCCAATTGTGAACTTGAACCTCAGAGCTTTAGGATCCATAGGATTCTGCTTGTTCTTGGTCCTTAATACAAAAGTCTTTCCCTTAGGCCTTGTAGTATTGTCTTCAAATGATTTGGTCTGGAAAGTCTTCAACTGAATACCATGCAGATTCAACCAAACACTGGTATTAGCAAGAATAATTTGGAACCTGGCCCTTATTGAAGTATTCTCCTTTTGGGACCATTGGATAAGAGGCAAAGGTGATCTGGCAACTTTGTTCTTCTTATATATAGGATCTAGGATGTCTCCATCCTCCTCAAGATCCTAAAGAACCTCAAGAACCTTAGCAAGATCAAAATTCTCAATTTTCACTATTGTTAAATTTTCACTATTGTTAGATGACAATAGTCATGTCTCTGAATGTCCTCTTCAGTTTTGCAGTCAAAACATTTCCTGGCTTTGAAGAATCTTATTGTCACTCTCCTCATCTCCTCATCCATGGAACAAGCCTTGTAGATAGATTTGATGGAGTATCTCCCAATGGAATGTAGAACTTCAGACCTGTCTTAAATGAGCTCCAGATTTACGCTTATGGGATTGATATCATTTGGCGATCCATCTCCATAAGGATGATCTTATTTGATGGGTACCTTGGAAGAATGAAGGGCTCTCCATCAAAGCATCTAATCTTGATATATATAGATATAGGAAACTATAAGAAAATACAACCATATTCACTCATAGATTTCTAAGCCTCATTTGATACTCTCTTGTTCTGAAGATCTTTATCAAACAAGCACATAAATGGGAAAATAAAGTGTCATTGACCCTCTTGAAATGATGTAAACTCTCCTTGAGAATAAATGAGGTGAAGTACTTATAAACAGGAACCTGGCTCCTGTCACCTATGATGGATAATCCTAGAAAATGCCTCATGGAGGCGGATACATAAACAAGATATGATGTCATGTAAAACTTGAAGGTGGTGGGCACCTTGGTTGATTACTCACATAAATCATTTGCAATCTACTTGCCCCAATAGATCTTCTTCTTATTTTGCTTGATAATGTGAATGTACTGATACATCCACTTGTAGTAAGTGTTGGAAGTTGGGAGGCCTTTTACCCTGTTGAGAAGAGGAATGAGATCATTGACCTCCTCAATGAAATCACTGCGAGGAAGAGTCTTTGGCCACCTTGCAATTGTAGGCCTAGGAGTCTTTAACCAATTTTCATGTATATTTCTCGTACACTTGTCTGGAATATTGTCATAATAGGTCACAACTGATTGCATATTAGTATTAGCATATTGATCTATGGGTGGACACTTGAAAATTGTGTCAAAGAAGTCCTCATCAAGCTTGATGAGCATCTTCTTTCCATCCGCATCCTTCATTGATCTAGTTGTAGGATCATACCTGTTAGCTAGGGCTAAAAAAATTATGGATTCTATGTGGTACTTGTTAGCTAGGGCTAACATAAATTCTGGATTCTATGTGGTACCTGTTAGCTAGGGCTAACACAAATTCTGGATTTTGTGTGGACATAGAAAATGCCGCCACCAGATGAATTCTACTATTGATGGTGGGCTCTATTTTGTAGGATATTGGTGGCTCTCTGATTCTTTTCAAGAACTCTTCAAGATCTACATGGCCAATCTTCATATCTCTGATATTATCAATATTTGATGATATGGATGAAGGAGGAAAGTTTGGATGAATCTCTTTCTTTTTGAACTTCATTGTTCTTTTGCTCAGTGAAGGCTCTATCATTCGCAATAAGTGCACTACAACATGAAAATTTATCACTATATTGAGATGATTAGCCTCCATAAGAAACCCATTTGACAGAACAAAAGCCTTCAATCAATCACAAATTGGTTAAAAATCACCACTTTATGAGTGTGTGAATTAGGTGCAAATCAGACTTACAAGTCTAATTCGCATCTAATATAAGTGAAAAACCAACAACAAGTGCATATTGGACTTGCAGGTTTGATTTGCACTTATGAGAAAGCAAATATCAAATTAGGTGTATATTGGGTTTATATCCCCTAAATACACCAAGGAAAGATCAAGATATATCAAGGAGTGCATATCAGAAATACAACCCCAATATACACTTGGGAAAAACACAGTATGAAGGTGCATATCGGGGTTGTATCCCCAATATACATTGCTAATTATAAAAACCAAAACATCAATTAGGTGCATATCAGGTTTCTATCCCCAAAATGCACTGCCCGAAAGAATAATGCATAAGGTGTGGATTGGTGTTGTATCCCTAATTTGCACCTTCAGAGAGTGATTGGGTGTAAGCGAGGGATATAACCCTGATCCATACCTATTGAGTGACACTCGGCAAAATGTAGGTAAACAAAGGAAACTGTACAGGGTGTTGGTCGGGGACATAACCCCGATCACCACAAAAACAAGAGCTTGTAGTGGGGGTTGGGGTTATATCCCTGATCACTACCTACAACAAGAAAAGAAAAATAAAGGTGGTGGTGAGATCATATCCCCACCACACATCATGGAGCAGACCTCCGATGTATGATAGGGATACCACCCCACCAAACACCGTTTAGAACACGGTTTGGGGAAAAGATGTGATTTGGATTTGAATCCGATACACATCATAGCCAAGGCTTCAGTGTGTGCCAGGTTTCAAATTTGGCTTCACACCAAGGCTTAGGGTTTGATGAAAAACGATAATATAAGATTTTATTATTAACAATATGCATCAAAGTTAAAAATTTGATGTATATTGTTAATAATAATATCTGAGTATGATAAATCACAAAGGGGAAAACAAAAATACATACTAGGGTATGATAAAATCAACTCCAAATTGAGATATTTGATGCCTTGAAATCTCCACGCAAACAATGAAAGAAATAAGGGCAAAATTGATAATAAAAGAGAAAAGAAACCCGATTTAAATTGGACTCAAATCATTAAACCAATATGTACTCATAAAATGATGTCAATTGGACCTATAGGTCTAATTAACACTAGTATTCCCTAAATGGTGTAAATCAGACCTATAGGTCTAATTGGCACCAAAAAGACATCCAAGGTGTAAAATCGGGGATATAACCCGACTTGACACTTAGATACCAAAAATGGTGCAAAATCTGGTTTAAAACTTGATTTTACACTAAAACAGAAAAGTTATCTTTTTAAAATAAAATTTGGAATTTAACTTAATAGGATGAAATTCCAAAATTGAATACCAAGTATTCGAGGGCAAATGAGACGACAAGAATGCCTCAAAAACTTGACTTAGAGAAATGAGGATGAATTTGAGAAAAAATTGTAGGGGGTTGTCTTGTTACACACAAAACAAAAACAAGGATACCAAGTATGCTGAAAGAAAGACTATCAAAGGACAAGCTATAGTAGATCAACTAGTTGATGCACCTATGGTCAATGATCACCCACTAGTTTTAGATTTTCTAGACGAATCAATCTTTACCATCACAATTACCCAGCTATCGTAATTATACTTTGATGAGTTTTTAACAAAACATGGAGTTTGTGTCGATACCTTATTTATCAAACCACAAGGGGATTGCATTCCTATATCATATCGATTAGCATTCCTTTGTACATATAATATTGCAAAATATGAGCAACTCATATCATATGAATCTATATATTTAAAATGATCACCCCTTTACATGAATTTCAATTGTAAAATATTTTATAAAATTATCACTGCCATGTTTTTTATATGATCTTTGTGATCTTAGGCATCATTGTTCTCATTATGAGAATCAAAATTAGATCAAATTATTCATAGTGATTTGGGTCATACTAGGGTTTAGATAAACACTATTTTAAAGGAATATCATAACCAAGATTAACTCGTGGCATAAACAAAAGATGTGAAAAATAAATCCCAAAGGTACACTTTCATATTGAAAAAGTAGAAATATCAATGATGTATCAAATATGGAAATGAAACCCTAATATAGTTTCCAAGGATGGGTAGGGTAAGTAAAAGGGTTTTTACAACTAAGATAATAGAAAAAGATGTAACAATATAAAGTCAATGAGAAGTACAAAATTGAGATGTAATATCATTAAAGTATAGATATAAAAAAAACCCTAATATGAATAAGAAATCCTAGAAGAAGACTAGGTTGTATAGGATTTACTAAAATGCAAATAATAAAAAAATTTCTTTATGGGGTGACCTATGTAGCATAGCAGTTAAAACACTTGCTTGGTGAATTCACCACCAGGGTTCGAATCCCCATTGGGCTTGTATGCTTGAAGGCTTGGTACTTATTATGTGCTCGCGGATTTGAACAACAATAGTGATCAACACCTTTAAAAGTGCCCATTACCGATCAAAAATTTAAAAAAAAAGCAAAAATTGCTTTATGGTTAATCCAAGCCAATCCAATGAAATGTACACAAATAAGCAACTAACCTATATTGATAATTTGAGGGAAATTATGAGGGTAGTTTTTTTTCTACTATTAAATACTAAGGTATGGAAAGTAAAGAAGTAAACAAGGTACTTAGTTTCATGATCAAAGAATGAGTCATTAAAAAATATATTACAATTTCATTTCAATGAGTCATTAAAAAATATACTATAACATCATTTATTTTTCCTAAAGTTATATCTCTTCATTAGCTGAATGTCATATATTTTGTGTTGATCTTGCAATTTATCTAAGGTGATATTTACTGATCTATAATAAGTTCACAATTATGGATTCGTCCTTTGAGTTTGGCCTCAACCCTACACAATTTCAACAATTATTCTTTTTCCCACCTAATTCATATTCATATTCTCTACTCCTTTCTATTATCTATTGATTGAAGATATTTGAAAATACCTTGGAAGAGTTGTTATGTCCCAGGGAGACATGCGTACTCTATGTCTAGTTGGGGAATAGTGTTGTTAATATCAAAGACAACAAGGATGCCTTCTATAATGATTTATGAAAAAATGTTTTTCTACTTAGCACGCCAAATCTAAATAGTTCATTATTATTTACTCCTTTAATGTTTCAACTCTTTTTGAGATGATTGTTGGAAAAAAAATCACAAAAAAGGGACTTTGTATGCAAAAGTTGTGAGAGTATTAAGTTCGAAAAATTTCTCCCTTTTGTGCTAAAATGGAGTCTATTAAACATGCCTTCTGGTTTTGTATTCATGCTCATAACATTTGGCACTCACTTTTCTCTTCTTTTCCCACCTTATTCCCTGGAGCATGGTCTTAGAAAGTTGCCCTCTCGGGTGCCTCACAATCCCTTGATATTTTGTCTCATACTTGCAAGCATGGGGTTTTGAAGTGTATATAGAAATTGTGTTGTCTTTCTATATTCTCCAATACCATCTTCCCTCTTCAAATTGAAGTTTATATGATCTATGCCAATTTGTCTCTCTAGCTTGCCAATCTTCCTTAAAGACGACTCTACATCTCTCTTGAGGAGAAAAAGAAAAAAAAATTCTTTAGCTACAAGATATGGAAAAACAGGGTTCAAAACCAATATGATAGTTGCTCAATCTCAAACTTTTATTGGCTTCATGTTGTCAAAGATTGGTCCATTTGGTTTCAGTTCAGATTGATGATTTAATAGGATATCAAAGAGTAGCTATGGCAGTTTGCAAACGAGGAATGTTTGGTTTGTGCTTATGTGCATGCCCTTCCTTCTATGATGGATTTTCTCTTGAATTAATTATCTTAGTTGGGATTTGTTGTAGTTGTTGTCCTTCCTTCTATGTTGGAGCTGCTTTATTTTTCTTGTCTTTATAGCTGATGTAGTTGTTTCTTATAAGATGTTTACAACTATTTTCAATTGTTGTTGTAATAGTTTTGATGGGCCCTTATAATTTGTATTCTTCTTATTGATTTCTTCAATAAATAAATAAAAATGAGATTTAAACGATTATACTTTATTTTTTATGCAATAATTAGAAAAATTCTCTTATATACCATGCAAATCTTTGAATCATCTTAACAATGTTAATTAAAAATCCAAAATTTAAATTAATAAAATAAGAGTTATGCCTATTTTACTAAATGTGTTTTTTTGAGCTTTTAGGTACCAAATATTCGTTTTGCAATAACGAATATCCATTTTCAAAACAATTATCCATTTTCAATAATAAATGATGTAGGATAATCTCTGGCAGAGAGCAATCCACATTAGATGTACATAAATTTCTCTCATTTGTGGTGTTTTTGCTTTGGTTTTAGTTTTGGGTTGATCTTTGTTTTGTGTGCAAGGAATGAACAGGACACAAAAAATTAGTCTCTCCAACCTGAGAAAATTTGTGTGATGTTCCATCGTGTAAAGCATCCTGCCGACATCATTGTTTGGTCGAAGAGACACAACTTAGTTTAAGGGACACCAAAAACCTCATGTCGATGTTGGTAGGTCACTCCGACAAGCTCGAGACTACTTTGTTGCGCTCTATCAGTATGACTTGGGCATATCGTGGAGACCTCATATCTCTCTCCTCAACAAAGTGTTTTCACATCGATGTGTTCTTTTCATTGGTAGTGGTGACATCGAGGATACTTTGAATGTCTGTCACCAATAGCTTTATGCACTTCATGTTAGCGATCCTCATCAAGATCGAAGAGACTTGGGGAGACTCTCTCTGTGTGAGGAAGTCTCTTCAATGGGTGTTAATCCGTTAATGTCAGCACTTCTCACCATAGGTCAAGGAAACGCGGGAGATCTCTTTTTGCTGAGGTCATCTCAGCCCGATGGGTTTATTACGTTATTTTTTGTCAAGCTTTTACTCCATCGAGGAGACTTTGTCCTCACTTGCCTCAAACCCAACGATTTCCGATGGACTTTGTCCTCACTTGCCTCAAACACATCTTTCATTGATGTGTAGATGAGACATCAAAATTCCCTTGTTGATATCAACTGGTCTCACTGATGGGACATGAAAGAGTCTTTCAGATTAGTGGATCAAGGAGACATGGGAGAGTCTCTCATCAATATTTTTTTGTCTCATCGATTGGTTTAGACTTAGTTGTGATGGGTTAGGTAGCACAATGTGGCTGGGAAACTAGATCAGATAACTGTTGAACTTCTGCAACAACCAATAAAAGACAGAAATGAACAATTGGAAAAGGAGGGGAAACTGAGCTTGGAAGAATGAATGGAGAGAAAACGTGAGAATAGAGAAGTCATTCTGAGAATTAGGAAAAATTGAAGTGGTTGTCATTGTAGGGAATAATAATTTCATATTTTTTTTGTGGGACAAAACATAATCAGGAACTGTAGAATGTTGAATTCAAATATAAACATTTTGTGTTGCATGACAATTTTTCTAAAAAAGATGTTTCTTTTCTTACTGTTGTGATTTTTTTATATTTTTTTGTGTACACATAGTTGCGTGCTTGGGCTTATCCCCAGTCTCAACTGCTCCAAGAGGTATCAAAGCCAATCAAAGAGAAGGTGTCAAGACAAATATGGAGTTTTGAGAAGAGATTTTTGTTGTGGGTAGGAGAAAACAAAAAAATACCTGCAACTACAGAGAACTTGCGTATCATGGCACACAAAGGATATGAAAGAGGAAGAGGGGGCAAGAGAGATGAAGACCGCACCGTAATGCAGATGTTGAGAGGAATAGTGACCAAGCTTGAAGCCGTTCAGACAACACAATGTAGAGGTGTTTATGTTGAGGATATCAACAAAGATAAAGAGGAGGTTTAAGTACCATAAGGAGAAAATCATCCTATGCCTGATCAAGAAGAAGAAAGCTTTGTTCAATCCTCGAATAAAATTAATACCACACCTCATTTTGACCCTACAAGTTATAATGGTAACATGAATTCAAATTAATTATTACATTGGATCTTTAAGATGGATAAATAAATTCATTTTGAAGGTACATAAGATGACAAAAAGGTGAAATATACCTATACAAAATTGAAAGGGCATGCATCCATGTGGTGGGATCATTTGCAGACTAATAGGAAATGAAGAGGCAATGAGAAAATAAAATCTCAGGATAGGATGGCGACCAATTAAAGGTGAAGTTTCTGACTGCAGACTACCATATAAGTATGTTTAAAAAAATGCAAAATTTGATGCAAAGAGACACAAGTATGGGAGAATATAGAGAGAAAATTTACATATTGAACATATGAGTAGGCCACACAGAGGATGAGGTGGAGCAAATTTCTAGATATTTGAATGGTCAGCATATGTCTATTCAAGATTAAATATTTTTTCTTAGATTGCAGAGTGTGAAGAGGCCTATCAATGTGATTTGAAGGCCAAAGAGAAATTTAATAGAAAGCAACAAAATAGCAATAGGAACACAGGCACAAATGCATGTGGTAGAGGCTAGAGCAGTGGTGGAAGAGGTTATTCTACAAAAGAAGATGAGGTTGGCACCTCCTAACAAGAAGGAGGTAGAGGAAATTTTCATGGAAGAGGAGAGTCCTTCAGAGGACTAGGGAGCTTCAAAAGAGGAAGAGGTAGAGGATTTACTGGTACATGCTACCAATGTGGAGAGATTGGACAAATCTTTTGAATATCCACAAATTTAAGGCAGAAGTAAAGGGAAGGAGGCCAAAGTTCATGTTGTCCAAGTAGAGGGTGAAGTTGTAGAAACTTCTAAGCATGGAGAGGATATAGAGGATGAAGAATCCTTGATGCTGAGGAGGATTTTGTTAAATCTTGAGAAGACAGAGTCTGAACTAGTCCAAAGGAGGAATTTATTCAAAACTAAATAAAAATCTAGTGGCAAATGTTGAAAAGTGATTGTGGATAGTGGTAGAACTAACAACATAGTGTCTGAAGAAATGTTGAAGAAACTAAATTTGAATAGAATGAAACATCCCAGCTCGTACAAGGTCTCATGGTTGGAAAAAGAGAATTAGTTGGTGGTGAAAGAACAATGTTTGGTCAAGATGAAATACTTTGTGATATAATGTTCACTGATACATGTCACATCTTGTTCGGTAGGTCATGATGTGAAGAATAACACTTACACCATCAAGAAGGATGATCAAGAGTTTGTTTTAAATCCAATGAGGGAAAATGAGGATGATGTGGAAGGGACTTCCAGGGTGTTTTTGGTTTATGGGAAGAAGTTTCTCAAGGATTTGAAAAAGGATAGAGTTTGTCATTCTTTTGTTTCCCAAACTAGGCAAAATATGACAACAGATAAGGAGGAGAAGTTGCCTTTAGAAATTCAAGAGTTGATTGATTAGTATGCAGAAATAATGATGGAGTTGCTAGATGGATTACTTCCAATAAGAGAAATCCATCATTGTATGGATCTGATTCTCGGTGCAAGTTTGCCAAACAAGGCACCATATAGGATGACACATTGGAAGAATGAGGAGATAAACAAGCAGGTCCACGATTTGTTGGACAAAGGGCTAATTAGGGAGAGTCTTAGTCCATGCAATGTACCTGCATTATTAGTGCCAAAGAAAGGAGGTGAGTGGAGAATGAAAACTTATTCCAGAGCAATTAATAAGATCACCACCAAGTATAGGTTTTCATTACCTATAATGGATGATCTAATGGATTGTTTGAGTGGTACACGGTACTTCACAAAGATTGATTTGAAGAGTGGGTACCATCAAATCAAAATTCATGAAGGGGATGAATGGAAAATAACATTCAAGACAAAGGATCATGGATTGTATGAGTGGTTGGTATGTCGTTTGGATTGACAAATGCACCCAACACATTCATGAGATAGATGAACCAAGTGTTGAAGACCTATCTTGGTACAAGTTTGTCATTATCTATCTTGATGATATATTGATTTTTAGCAAAACAAAGGAAGAACATTTAGAATATGTAAGGGTTGTCTTACAAAGATTAAAAGAAGAAAAGTTAATGGTGAATCTAAAAAAATGTACTTTTATGAAAATGGAATTAGTTTATTTGGGATTTGTAGTTTCAGAGGAAGGGTTAAAAATGGACCCTGAGAAAGTAAATGCTATTGTTGAATGGCAGTCACCGAGGAGTATGTTTGAAGCTCAAAGTTTTCATGGGTTGG
Organism: Cryptomeria japonica; assembly: GCF_030272615.1. Taxonomy (NCBI): domain Eukaryota; kingdom Viridiplantae; phylum Streptophyta; class Pinopsida; order Cupressales; family Cupressaceae; genus Cryptomeria; species Cryptomeria japonica. The sequence goes on along the minus strand of NC_081412.1, from coordinate 405,323,772 downwards.
CGATATTATATAGGAAGTCCATAATAAATTTCAGTAGAATTTGTGCTCCCATAACTAAAACGATGAAGGGAGCAAGAAAAGAATTCAAGTGGATAGTTGCAATAGAGAAGAGTTTTCAATTGTTGAAGAGTAAGGTGATAGAGCAACCAATATTGGCATTGCTTGACTTTGGAAAAGTTTTCCATGTCAATAGTGATACAAGTAGAACAACAATTGGGGGTGTTCTCAGTAAAGAAGGAATACCAATAGCATACTTTAATGAGAAGTTAAATGAAAAAAAGATAAATTATTTAGTGTATGATCAGTAATTTTATGCAATTGTGCAAGCACTCAAGAAGTAGAGACATTATTTGTTACCAAAAGGATTTGTGTTGTATACAGATCATCAAGCCTTGTCATTTATTAACAACCAAGGTAAGTTCAAATCAGAGGCATATGAAATGGATTGAATTCTTTCAAAGTTATTCATTTGTTTTGAAACATAGAAGTAATAAATCCAATAGAGTTGTAGATGTACTAAGTAGGAGGAGTCTATTGTTGAATGAGCTGAAAGTAAATATTATTGGGTTTGATTCTTTGAGTGAGTTGTATAAATAGACCTATATATCACGGAGGCATGGATGGCACACAAGGAACCAATGGAAGTGGATCGAACTTCATAGCTGGAATATTATATTCAAGAGAATTTGTTGTTCAAGGGACCTCGAGGCTCCATGAGAGAGAATCTGATAAGAGAAAAACATAGTGGTGGATTGGATGGACATTTTGGAATTGATAAGGGCCATAGATGTGTTGAATGAGAGTTATTATTGTCTAGGAATAAGTGTGGATGTCAAGTAGATGGTACAAGGCTATAGAATATGTCAACATGCCAAAGGTGTAAAGTAGAATACATGATTGTATCATCCATTGCTGATTCATGAGAGACCATGGGAACACACTAGCATAAATTTCATTTTGGGGTTGCCTCAAACTCATCGAGGTAATGATTCAACTTTTGTTGTTGTTGATAGATTTTCTAAAATGGATCATTTTATGATCATTTTATTCTGTGTCAGAAGACTAGTGATCCTTTCCACGTTGCAAATTTGTTTTTCAAAGAAGTAGTTTGACTACATGATTTGCCTTGGAGTATCATATCTGATCATGATACCAAGTTTGTTGGATATTTTTGTCGTACATTGTGGAAGAAGTTAGGCACACAATTGGGTTTCAATTCAACATACCATCCACAAATTGATGGTCAAACTAAAGTTGTCAACAAGATTTTGGGTAATTTGTTGAGATGTTTGATTGGTGACAGACCAAATCAATGGGACTTGGCGTTGCCAAAGGCAGAGTTTTCCTATAACAATTCGGTCAACAAAATTGTGAGAAAGAGATCATTCAATATCGTGTATGGTTATAGCCTAAGGGGTGTGGATGAACTCAAAAATAGTGCAGATTTGGTGAGATCAAGTGTAGTGGCAGAGAACATTGCAGAGTACATCAAGGATTTGCATGAGGATGTGAAGGAAAAGTTGGAAAAGAGTATTGGTAAGTATAAGAAATATGCTAACATGCATAAAAGAGACCGGGAATTTCAGATTGGTGAGTTAGTTTAAGTTCATTTGAGAGAGGAAAGATTTTCATAGGGAACCTAAAAGAAGTTGAAGTGGAAGAAACTAGGTCCCTACAGGATCTTAAGGAAGTTTTCAGCCAATGCTTATGAATTTGACCTTTCAGAGAACAAAGATATCTCTCCTATCTTCAATGTCAGTCATCTTTATAAGTATCATGAAGGGGAGACCAGTATTTAGGCACATTTACCTATAGATATATCTAATGGAACTACATCGGTAGATCAACTTCTTGAGAAACAATCTAAAGAGGTGGATGAAATCACAGATTCTAGGGTTGCCAAGAAGATGTGTGGAAAGGAATATATAGAGTATCTAGTTCGATGGAAAGGAAACTAGTTCCAAAGGCACCGTGGTTGAAGGCGAATAATCTTGCTCATTGTAGGATTCATATCCTAGATGGTTCCAAATGTTCATGAGTCCCTACCTAAGGTGTCTAATATAGGAGTATCTTGGGCACAAAGCAATCCACATTAGATGTACATAAATTTCTCTCATTTGTGGTGTTTTCTCTTTGGTTTCAATTTTGGGTTGATGTCTATTTTGTGTGCAATGGGTCGGCGGGACACAAAAAATTAGTCTCTCCAACCTAAGAAAATCTTCGTGATGTTCCATCGTGCAAAGTATAATGTGGACATCATTGTTTGGTTGAAGAGACACGGCTTGGTCGAAAGGACATGAGAAACCTCACACCGATGTTGGTATGTCTCTCCGATAAGCTCCAGATGTCTTAGTTGTGCTTATTGGGATGAGATGGGCAGATCTTGGAGACCTCGTATGTCTATCCTCGACAAAGTCTTTTCACACCGATGAGTTCTTGTTATTTATAGTGGTGGAATCGAGGAGATCTTGAATGTCTCTCACCGATAGCTTTATGCACTTCACATTAGCGATCCTCATTGGGATTAGGTGGCACAATGTGGTTGGGACACCAAATCAATTGACTGTTTAACTTCTCCCACAACCAATAAAACTTTGAAATGAACAATTAGAAAAGAGGGGGAAATATGAGATTGGAAAAATGAAAAGATAGAGAATGCGAAGAATAGAGATGTAGTTCTGAGAATAAAGTAAAATCAAAGTGGTTGTCACTGGAGGGAACAATAATTTTAGATTTCCATGGAGTACAAACCAGAATCAGGAATTGTAGACATTGAATTCAAATTGTAAACATTTTGTGTTGCATAACAATTTTTCTAATAAAGATGTTTCTTTCCTTGTTGTTGTGAATTTGTTTCTGTTGTGTACACATAGCTATGTGCTTGGGCTTATCCTTGGGCTTGACTACTGCAATAAATGTCCATAATTTGAAAAAAACAAAATTAACTCTAGAAAATATATATCTATATATTTACATATACACATTTTTTTATTTTGCCTTGGGAATGCATTTAATTTAGGCTTACAAGTGTCAAGCATGAGGGGTCAACTTGTCATGTCCCATTCAATTAGCCTAGCTTAGTTATTGAATTATTGTGTATTAATTTTTAAATACATAACAATTATGCAAGAGAATTTGGTAATGTTAAGTGTCTTTTAAAAAATAATTAAGAATGATTGTGATGTTGATGACTAATTATAATAGTCTATTAGGAACTACGACACTCTCTTAAATCAAAGAGACAACATCATTGAGAAAAATGTTGTAGTTGGTAGAGGTAAATTGTCATGATGGGATCGATAAACATGTTGGATGTTTGAGGTGATTGTTGCAAATATGTGATTTAATGATATCTGAGATATGTGTTGTCATTGATGTCAACATATTTCTTTGTCTGTGACAGTGTTGCAGTGGTGGTCAATAAGTGAGTTTGTTTAGCATGTTGATGATCAATGTTTGTGGATTAAAGGGTTTGTAGAGGATTGTGTTTGGACGTTTCAATGCAATTTTCAGAGCTCCGCATGAAGATTTGAGTGAGTTATGGTTATAGGTGTTGTGGCTAGTTTTTCTATTGTTCAATAACCTTAGAGTGTTAGTAATTTGATCTGCATTGCTCCGCATTACAATGTATTGATCTGTGGATTTGGAGGATATTTGGGATATTGATGTGTGTCTTTAGTTTAGATGGTTCATGGTCTGGAGCTCTGCAAGTGATTTTTCCAGGTTGACAGTCATTGCAATTAGTGTTCTTGAAGTTCGGTATAATTGTGATATGATTCTAGTAATTTAACTTGTTGTGGATGTTGCAGTGGTAATTCATGATGCTTGTGGATGTTTCTGGATTGTGTGTCCTTTGTGTTGGTGGTCCATATTGATCATTGTCCACGTGATTGATGATTTTCTCTGATGTGTTGGTGTTCTTCATTGTTTTGGCCGACCAAATGCTTGTAGCATGTTGTGAATGTCTGATGCATAATATTGGAGGTGTTTCATATTTGAGGCATGTGATATTGGTCCATGCTATGTCTTAGATGACATTGCTTGGTTCGCATGTGATTTTGTAGTGTGTGTGATTATATTTTGTAATTAGATAATGTGTGTTGAGTCGACCTTGATGATCCTCACAAGGTTGATGTTATGTAAAAATTGTTTGATTGCTGGGTAGATTTTTGGATTTGGTTGTTGTCATTGCTTCTACTAGAATTTTTTTTGTCATTGATGTCAACATATTCCTGTGATTTATTCCAATGATTTTGGAAAGATTTTCTGAATTGGTTTTGAAGTTTGGTTTTGTTGATAACTGTTTTGCAAAATCTGGTATTTCCTCTGCTATATTTCGGTGTGGTCAGATCTTGTGCTGAGGATTTGGGATATTATTTGGGATGATCTTGTGTATCTTCATTTCTGATGGTTCATTATTTGGTTCTCCACAATTTATCTTTCTTTGTGATAGTTTATGATTGGTTGTGTTTTTGAGCTTTCTAGATGTTGATTGATGAAGATTTGATAAGTGGTGTTGGTGCAGTTGTTGGTGATGATTCTAATATACTTTTTGGTGTTTCATAGTCATTTCCTATTTGTTTTGGTTATCAACATTGATCGTTGTGCGAGTTTTTGGTGATTTTTGTGAACCGGTGATGATTTTTCGTGTTATGCGGTATTTCTAGTGTTGTAGTGTGTTGTGGTTGATCATGGCGTGTTTTCCAGTAGATGTGATCATTTGGTATGTAATGTAAATTATTATATTGGTCCAGTGATCAATCTTTGTATCACGTAATATAATTTTTATAATTATGAGTTGAGGGTTGAGGGTTTAGCCAACCTTGTTATCAAGGTTGATGATTTGTATTTATAGGTGAGATACTTATGTAATTTAGGTGTCAGTATTGTGTCTACATTATTAGAGAGGTGATTGTGGGAACAAGAGACTTATCATTTAGTATGGTGTTGAGGTGAGATTGGTGTTGCAGAGTAGACAATTGTGCTTAATTAGAACTGTCATCAGGCATTTGTAGATGTTATCATTGCAGTTCATTTCTTCTGGATTGTAGTCTGAATCATATTGTAAGTCAGTGAGACTTCCCTAAGGGTTGTAGCCTTCTAGGCATTTATCTTTTGAGTAGTGAGCTCTAGGAAGTGTGCTTGAATGCATGTGCATTCCCCATTGTAATATTTTCACATACTACTGCAATGTATCATCTTACAGTGGGTAGGTTCCCACTATGGTTTTTTCCTTAACCGGGTTTTCCACGTAAAAATTCTTGGTGTTGTGTGTTGTGCAATTAATTTGCTTATCTGATTCATTGCTGCAGTTTATCAATTTATGTTTTGAGGTTTAATTTGCTTTGATCCAGTGAAGACTGATTCACCCCCCCTCTTAGTCTTCCTTCTTGTTTGTTGCTAACAATTGGTATTAGAGTTAGATCCTTTGGTAGAAGCTTAATCACTTGAGGAGATCCGGGATGGCAGCTCAAGGTATTATTTTCAAGATTGATAGTCTGAGGTTTGATCGAAGTAACTATACTATATACAAGAGCCAAATGGAGGTGCATTTGAAATGTCTTGGAGAAGATTACTAGAAGATTGCTAAGAATGTCTATGTTGTTCCTCAGAATGGACCATCCACTCCTGATGAGGTTAAGGAAGCAGAATATAACATCAGAGAAAAGGAAGCATTACTTAGTGACCTGACTGATTTTGAAATGACACATGTTATGGGACTTCAAACCGCACATGAGATCTAGGAGAAGCTTGAGATCCTGTATGAAGGTGATAGCCAGGTGAAAGTTGTTAAGTTGTAGAGCTTGAAAGGAAAGTATGAGACATTGAAGATGGGAGGTGATGAGAACATGCATTCATACATGGTTAAAGTCAATGAACTTGTCCTTGGTATAAGGAATGTCGGTGGAAAGATTGAGGAAGATGAGATTGTTGCTAAGGTGCTGAGATATTTTTCTCCTACTTATAAACATAAGGTTGCTACTAATGATGAGATCCAGAGTGTGACTATAGTTTCAAGAGATGTGTTGGTTGGAAAACTTGTTGGATTTGAGCTAAGTGAATTTGGAGAATCACACGGAAAGTCTGTGACTCCATTTAGAGCATCAACATTGGTATCCGGTAAGTAGAAGTATGATCCTGATGAGCGCAAGATATCCAGATATGAAAGAGAAAGAAGAGAGATAGCAAAGCAAGAAAAAGAGCTTGATGAGCTTGAAGCACTGATTACTCAAATATTGCCTAAAGGTACCAGTAAGTATGATGGAAAGTTGCCCTTGAAATTTTTTTCTTGTATAGGAAATTTTGCTTCTAGATGTCCAGAGAGAATGGCTAAGTATGACATACATGATAAGTTTGATAAGTATGATAGGAATGATAGATATGAGAAGCATGAAAAGTATGATAAGCCTTACAATTCTAACTGGAACTTTAGGAACTAGAAGAACCGTTATTATGCTGCAGATGAAGGTGTTACAAATGATGAATTAGAAGGAGATGAAGTTGTGTTTATTGCCATTAAAGAAGATAGACCTGTACCTGGTGATTCCACAAGTTGTTTCGTTGAGGAGAAATATTTGGCCACTAAGGTAGAAGAAAAGGGTGTATGGGTGATTGACAACAGTTGTTCACATCATATGATCAGTGACAAAAGAAAATTTGTAAGAATGGAAAGGTATGATGGCGGAATAGCTAGATTTGGAGATGACAAAGCTTATGTAATCCGTGGGAGAGGTTCTATTTCTTTTAAAGGTAAGCATAACACTGATGATGTCTTGTATGTTGAAAGTTTAAAGCATAATCTTTTGAGTGTTGGACATATAGTTGATAAGGGTTATGATATACAATTCAAGAATGGTAAATGAAAGATCTTGAATGCCTCCGGTATAGAGATTGCATCTGGGATTAAGACTAAAGGTGACATTTTTCAAGAAATGCTGGTGAGAAATTTTTTTTGATTGCTAAGATAGATGAGAGTTGGTTGTGGCATAGAAGGATGTGTCACGTAAACTTTAATTCATTGACTAAGATCAGTTCTACACAAGTTGTTAGAGATCTACCTAAAATTCTTAAACTTGTTAATCCGGTATGTAAGGGGTGTCAGTTGGGTAAGAAAACAATGATTTATTTCAAGAGAAAACCTTATACATCTAATGGATTGCTAGATCTTGTGCATACTGACCTATGTGGACCTACAAATGTTAGAAGTGTGCAGGGTGATAGATACTTTATGCTGCTAATTGATGATCATTCCAAAATGATGTGGGTTGTCTTTTTGAAGGAAAATTCAGAAGCATTTGAGAAATTTAAGATCTTTAAAGCTAAAGTTGAAACTGAGTCTGGATTGAAGCTGAAGTGTCTGAGATCTGATAGAGGTGGATAATTCTATTCTGGTGAATTCAATTCATTTTGTGAGATGCATGGAATCAGAAGACAACTATCTACTCCCAGGACTCCACAACAGAATGAAATTGTTGAAAGGAAGAATCGTATTGTTTTGGATGCTGCTAGAACCATGTTGATTCAAGGAAATGTTTCGATGATCTATTGGATAGAATCTATTAGCACTGCAGTTTATACATTCAACGGAGTTCATATCAAAGGTGATATTGGTAAGACCCCTTATGAGCTTTGGTTTGGTCATATTCCTACTATGAAATATTTCAAAGTTTTTGGTAGCAAATATTATATTAAGAGAGATGAGGATCTTGGAAATTTTTATGTTAGAAGTGATGAAGTTATCTTTTGGGGATATTCCACAAAGAGTAAAGCCTATTGATACTATAACAAGAGACTGAGAAAGATAGTTGAGAGTGCAAATGTGAAACTGGATGAGAACCTTGGGAAGGAGATCAGAGCTTATGATGATGGTCAACATGTTGTTTTAACTCCTATTCAGCCTGAAGAGCCTAAGTAGGATGATCTGATAGAAACTATTAATCTGGATGTTGCCGCTAGTGGTAATGATGTGCAAGAACCTGAGGATCAGAACAATCAGAAGACTCTGAGGTATGTTAGATTGAATCATTCTGAGAATCAAAGTATTGGTGACAAGAATAAAGGTGTGATGACTAGGAGAAGGTTAGCTGCAGAAGAAGTATGTCTAGTTTCTAAAGTTGAACCTAAAGATGTTGCTAAAGCCTATAAAGATGAAAACTAGATAAGAGCCATGGAAGAAGAGTTGGATCAGATTGAAAATAACAACACTTGGGAACTTGTGCCTTGACCTAAGGATAAAAATGTTATTGGTACTAAGTGGGTTTTCAGGAACAAACTGAATGAAGCTGGTGAAGTAGTCAGAAATAAAGCTAGCCTGGTCTGCAAAGGGTATTTACAACATGAAGGTATTGATTATGAAGAAACTTTCACCCTGCTTGCGTGAATTGAAGTTGTTGGACTATTACTTGCTTATGTAGCTTATAAAGATTTAAAGGTATATCAGATGGATATCAAATCTGCATTTTTGAATGGTGATCTAGAGGAAGAAGTTTACATTGAGAAACCTAATGGATTTTCACTATCAGATGATTGAGACATGGTATGTAAGTCGAAGAAAGCACTTTATGGACTGAAACAAGCTTCTAGAGCCTGGTATGCTAGATTACATAAATATTTGTTGAAATTGAGATTTACCAAAGGTGCTGCTGACAGTAATTTGTACTTTGAAATTGAAAATGATAACATTTTGATTGTTGAAGTCTTTATTGATAACATTATCATTGGTGGTGATGATGATGAGTATGAAGTTTGCTGATGATATGCAAAAAGAATTTGAGATGTCTATGATTGGTAAGATGAAGTTTTTCTTAGGTTTTCAGATTGCACGGATAGGAAAAGGTATCTTTATATCTCAAACTAAGTATGTGAAGCAACTATTTAAGAAGTCTGGACTAGATGATTCCAAACCGGTTGGAACTCCTATGGTGATTGGTTGCAAACTATCCAAAAATGATGAATCTCCTGAAGCTAATAAGAGTTTGTACAAATCTATGGTTGGTGGACTATTATATCTTACTCAGACTAGGTCTGACACCATGCATGTTGTGTGTATGGATGTTAGATATCAAGTTGATCCGAAGGAGATTCATGTCACTACTATTAAGAGGATATTCACATATTTAAAGGGAATTGTGGATTATGGTTTATGGTATCCGAAGAATGATGATTTCATGTTATGTGCTTACACACTAGTACATTTGGCCTAAAATTCCGACGAAGGTTTCCAACGGAGAAGGCATATTGTGACCAAACTTGATTTATTTTTTAAAAAATGCCCGCATTCGTCGGAATTCCGACGATAATTCAACATTTTGTTTTGACGGAGAAGGAATTGGCAATGAAATTTGTGTTTTTTTTTAAAAGTGTCTGCGTTCGTCGAAATTCTGACGACAGCGGGCATTACTTAAAAAAAACAAAAAAACCAAGTTATTTGATAAACATTAATCATGCCTCTGTGGCTCATCGACCTCTGCGATATTCACAAAAAAATTGGGCATACAAGGAGGGAAACAGTTTTTGGATTGTGGTGCCGCCAAGATCTGATTGAAGAAAAAAGGTAGGGTAATCAACCAATTCATTCAAGCAATATTTTCTTGAAGAAAAAATCATTATGTTTGTGACAATGTGTCGAATTTGGTTTATGTAGTGATGAAATTGTTTGAAATATACATAGGAGGTTGCATTTGTGTTAGTTGATGATCAAGTTTTATCTTTATTATAATGAATTTTCCTGCTCATATTTTTTTTTTCCCTAGCTCATATTCAGTCTAGTAGAAAAAGAGAAAAATAAGATTGATTTGGATTGTTGATCAAATGAAATGATCAATTATCCTCTTTATAGGCATAACCTCTTAGGGCAGACCCTAATTAAGGACCGGGATGACCTAAACCTGTGTGATCAAATAGGGAAGAACACAGATTATGCCACTCTTGTATTCAACATCCGTTGGAAGTGGCCTGAACGTAGGCTCTAGCTGAGGAGCTTGCCTTGGGTATGGATGCTGGTATATATGGTTGTGATAGAAACTCACAGCTGCAAGACCGTCAGACTAGTGTGTAGTGATTGAGTGCCATTTTTTGTCGATGTTTTGGAAGGGAGGATAAGCATACCGTGATAGGAAGGTGGTATACAATGGAAGCTAAGAGGTATAAGGTTATGAGGTGTGGGTTAGGATAAGATAGGGAGGTAAGTGATGAAGGATGTAATGGTGAAAGAGTAAGTTAGGATATGTTAGGGGAGATAATGAACTCTTTTGTGAGCTAATTTAATAGGTGAATCCCTCACAAAATGCATTGCTCTCAACCAAATCAATTTTGATCTAGATTAACTTTTTTGTAAAAACACTCACAAATATTTCCCACTCTGCACTTCATGCCTAAAATTCCACTTAATTCAACACCAAACATTTAGTTTTCCCACAAAATCTTATTGAAACTACTATTAACAATAAAATTAGGAACAAACAGACAATTTGAATGCTTTCAACTTAAAATTAATGAATCTTGACTTAGCTTAGCCATGTCAAAACTAGGGGCAGCAAAAAGATTCAAATTTATTTTCCTCAAAATTGAGTCTTGACCTCATTTAACCACATTTATTAACACTTGAAATGATCACTTATCCCAATTACATCAAGTTATTCACCTAGGGTACAAATTTCAAGGCACATGGAGTAAGGAGACACTTTAAAAAGTGCAAAACATATTCAAATAATAAGTTAGACCATGATACCAATGGACAAAGTGCCAAGGTTATGGTACCAAAAAAAATGGGGCACATCCAAGATTGACCTTTGTTGACAGATCTTAAGAATGTGTTTCACGCAACCCTTAATTCACATCAAATTAAAGGAGGCCCATAAACTTGCCCACGATTTTTTGTGAAAACAGCAACAAAAGCTTTAAAATCTATAGGAACTCTCCAGAAAACCATTTGTTGCAAACTACTGAGCGACTATCTAATGCAACCCCAACAAGAATGCCTTAAGAAATAGAATGTGGTATCTCAATGGTAGAGAAATTTATTAACAAATAGAATGCCTTAAGTTGAATTCCTAGCTATTTTATGAGTATTAGCTTAACATTTCCATGCGTAAATAACATCTACTCCCACTACCATAGATCCAACTTCCACCATTTCTCTTTCACAACCTCTAGTCACCTTCATGTACCAAAGCCACCAGTGCCACACCTTTAGTATGAAAAATCCTTCACCTATCATCCACCATATGGCCTATTCATCAAATTTATTTCTTCTATATGTAAAATCCATATGCACAAGATGGAATGACAATTGGTAGATTTAAAAGCCATTTACTGTGTAGTGGTCGACTGCCATTTTTTGTCGATGTTTTGAAAGGGAGGATAAGCGTACCGTGATAGGAAGGTGGTATAAAATGGAAGCTGAGAGGTATAAGGTTATGAGGTGTGGATTAGGATAAGATAGGGAGGTAAGTGATGAAGGATGTAATGGTGAAAGACTAAGTTAGGATATGTTAGGGGTTTGGAAGGTAGGAAAGTGAATGGGGAGAGATAAAAGGATGTGAATGATGGAATGGGGTTAGGTAGGTGAAGTAAAAGTAAATGTGTATGAGGTTAAGGTTTAGGATAGGATGTAGGAAAGTGAAAGAGGTTAAGAGAGGGGATATGAAAGGTAGATGGAAGGTAATAATGATAGAAAGTGAGGAAAAAGTTATGAGGTGTGGGTTAGAAAATAGGGTGTAGGAAATGGAAGGAAGGGTCATCCATGTTGTAGTGCTTCAAGAGGAGCACATTCACATCAGGGATAAGAAGAGTCATTTCATGTTGTAGTGTACCTCCTTAAACCTTCCACCAACACCAAACTCAATGCCAAACTCTTTCCCAAACTCGCTAATGGACTAACTCAACTCACTGTCAAATTATGACAGTCAATGCAAGGTTTAGGATAGTAGTAATTAGGATCTTCTAATTATGGTGGGGCCTAGCCAACATAGGGTTATATGAGGCAGGGGTAAGTTCAACAGTGATGTGTATTAGATTGTCATCAAAGTTTCCTGTTAGTGTTACTTTGTATCAACATTAACCACTTATTGTCATTTCGTTATAATTAGTTTGTTATTCCTTATAAGAATTTGCAGTATTACCATAATTTTCATAACCTGAATCTGATTGTATTATGTATTCTTGAGATTGTGTGCAGATATATATATATATATGTTATGTCTGGCAGTAACGTTATGTTTTTTTAATGTTGTTTGAATAAATAGATAAAATTTACCTTCTTAACTTAATACGATATTAACTGTCATTGACTTGATTAAGAACATCTTAATTTATATTCAATAATGCACAAATCTGAATTTAAATATGTATATCATACTGGCTGATATATACTCTAATGCTAACTCAGGAAATTCATGCTTATACATACTTGACACTGAACTTACCCCTGTCTTTATCCCTACTGGTAGACTATCATTATTCATCTTGTATATGCTCTCTAAACTTAGGCATTAAGGTTGTCCTATGCATTATCACATGACTATTTTTTCTTGTTCTCAGGGTTGCCTATTTCTCTAAACATGATTAGGCTTTTTCACTATGTTGACTAGCACCTTTAATGGACTTTCATCATGAAGACTTATTACTATTGCCCTCTTTGAATGTCACAAGATGAATAAAATGTTTGCATAGATCTAGGACTAGTAAGATCCTTATATAGTTACTAGGAGTCATGTCAGAGACACATAAAAGCATGATACCCAAGTTAGTAAGATCCTCTAATACTTAGTCATATATCGCATTCTAACAACAAATAGAAGGTCATATCTTGGTAACCTAACTAGTCCATGAGTAGTAGCTCAAAATGTTATCAAAGCTAGGCTAGGTTAGGAGCCCCAAGAACCTATAATGTGTCTTATAATGGGTCTTGAAAATAATTTACACTCAAGCCAACAATGGAATGGTAAGAAAGGGGGTGGTAGCTCAATGGTAGAGAAATTTATTAACAAATAGAATGCCTTAAGTTGGATTCCTAGCTATTTTATGAGTATTAGCTTAACATTTTCATGCGTAAATAACATCTACTCCCACTACCATAGATCCAACTTCCACCATTTCTCCTTCCACAACCTCTAGTCACCTTCATGTACCAAAGCCACTAGTGCCACACCTTTAGTATGAAAAATCCTTCACTTATCATCCACCATATGGCCTAATTATCAAATTTATTTCTTCTACATGTAAAAGCCATATGCACAAGATGGAATGACAATTGGTAGATTTAAAAGCCATATTCCACAACCTTTGCTAAAATCCTTTCTGCCATTGCCAAAATGTGAGGTTTGTAATAGGATGCGACAACCATCAAAGCATAATAGAGTTGAGATTTCATAGTGTTTTAAAGAAGATATCATAGTTTTTCCAAAAAATGTCAAAACCCTACCTAGTGTTTACCGAGAGGCGTAAATAATGTATAGTTTGGTCTCTCATGCATATAAATTCACCCAAATATGTGGGAAGGACTTTTTTCATGCTATGTATCATATTATGTTGTATGCGGGGCTCCAAATTAGATTTGGTATGTGCTTGGGCATGAGGACAGTCTGATATCTCTATGTATCAGACAGTAAAAGGCAGTAAGAGTGAATAATTTGGTGGGAAGACTAATTAATTGGTATTTTGAAGTGGTTGATGATAGAGAGAGGGGTGAGGCAACCCTATGCAACCTTCGGAAGGGTTTGTGGATCAAAACCAAATGAAATAGATTAAATTTATATGACTGTCCTAAGGGTATTGATTGTCACAGTCATAGTTTTACTAGCGATATTGTTTTTGTTTTGACAGAGTTGTGTTTGTAAACCCAAGTGTGGACATGTAATGGAGTCATGAGATGTCTTAACACTACATCAATACTTAACAACAACATAGTGTGTAGGCACCTAAAATATGAAAGGACTACATATTGGAAGGCGTGTGTGATGATGCCATGAAAGGTCTGATATCCCTATGTATCGGACTGAGAAAACCAGTGGAAGACAAACAAAAAAATGCATTGAGAAGGAAAAAGTTTGAATTGCCTAATGTTTGTTGTTGAAGTGATGTGTGTGTTGCAAACAAAGTTCTAGAGGAAGGCTCTTTCTATTGAAATACCAAGTGAGTGTTCATAGACCTTGTGTAGGGTCCTCCAAGCCTAGAGTAAGGAGTTCAAAGCCTACATACATTGATTTGGCCTTGTGGCCATCAATGAGTGTTGACCCAATAGGAGAAGTCTTGAGACTGACAATTTTGGAAGTGTGGCATTGTTGAGATCTAACACTTATGTGTGAACCCCATCTTCACATATTACGATTAGTTTCCATGATACTTGACCATATCCTCATGGTGTTGGCTCAATTCATATTAGTGTGTTTTGTTGAAGAAACATGATGTGAGAAGTTTGATGCAGAGGCAAGAGAAGAACTTAGTATTTCATATTAGGACAACAACCACAATGATTAGGCAAGTCAGATAAGGTCTCTCCAATGTTTAGGATACTGAATTCACATTAGACACTCATGGATTACCCCAATTAGACATTAGTCAACTTAAGATATGATACAAGGATTGCATACCACAAAGCCATTACTTATGTTTTCAGATGAAAAAGAAGAGTTAAATGTAATGCCCCGCCAGGAAACCCCAAAGGGATTAAGCTAAAACACAAGAATAGAGTGCAACAATTTTGTTTTTTAAAAGTTAAACACAACATTAAGATACAACAAGATATCCAAGTTCAAATTACACAGCAGAAGACATCAACTAACACCTAAAGAGTTTCCCAATGTGATTACTTAATTACACAATTAACTTAACACACGCTAATTAATCCAATAAGACGATTGTCTTAATAACGAGATAATTCTTAAACAAGGATAATTTCTTTCAATAAGACAAAATATAGATCACAAGATAAAGTTCACCCATTAAAATTTATTCATACCTTACGTTCATACTTTTTATTAAAATTTGAATCATGCATCCAATTTAACAACACACTTGAATTTCATCATAAACTAACGAGATCTTTCCATGCAAACTTAATTTCCTTAACAATAACTAAATACATTCCATTATTCTAATCTACATTATTTCATGATCCAATTTAGTGCATTTAAAAGACGATTGCATACATGCATTTACAACTAATTTCATCTAATCCACTTACACATTCTATCAAAATGCCATCCATACATGTTAACACTAAAACATGAAACATAAGAACAAAAGCAACACATAACACCAAAATGATCTCAGAGTTCACCCCTAGAGGGCTACATCTTCGGGTCTGCTCAGCTGCAAGACCCCTCTAATAATTAAATAAGTTAAGGGTACATAAGTTTCACATCATTTACATTCCTGCCATCAAGGCGAATCATACCAATAAACAACCGACCACATCAGTCAATAATTACATAAATGATCCCTACAAAGAAACGGATCCAATTGAACATATTAAAAGCTAATACAAGGTCCACTGCCCGACAGTACTCTAACTAGAGACCTGACCCGCTATGGTCAACCACAAATCAACACTCAACACCCGCATAAAGGATAGGACTAGTTAAAACACCATCACAAGGAAACAACCAAACTAGAAACTGAAGACATAAACAGGTACCCCAAATCATCCGAACAATAGGGTCCAAACAAAAATATCAACATAGGACACAATAACAACTCAACCAGAATTGCAATGAAATTAAGCTTGACTGCAAACACCATTTACACAAGATCCTAATACAGGCAATCTTTTCTTAAAACAGCCAAAAGCATAAATAACTTGCAATCAAAGATTTTCTAGACAATAAGAAAGTACAACTATTTAATACAAAGAAATCAATTTTCCATTTGTTCAATAAGTTGAATAAGATCTCAAAGAAATAATTCTCCTAATGTATTTTAACACAATTATCAATTATAAAAATTATAAGCTTTTCTGAAACATTCAAACTATAAACTGATTTTATAACTATAATATAATTGTATGCATACCTATATATATATATACATCGTATATATATGATATATTCATAATTATATTACAAATATATATATCAACTCATAATTAGTATTTAAATAACAGTTAAATAATAACCACCATAAAGAAAACACATCTAATATATATATATATACACACACACATCATATAAATTAACACATAAATTATTCTGTTTACCAAACCCCTGGGCACGTAACCTGAAATAGTATGTTACAGTACGCACAGGGTTAAATAAATAATAATACAACAAAAAACGTTAACACGCTGGCCCAGGCACAGTAGCTTGTGCTACTGCACAGTAGCCCATGCTACCATCGGGAGCAGGTGCTACCATCCGGTAGCACTGCTACCGTAGGTAGCAGCTGCTACTGTCGGTAGTACTGTGTACTACCGCCGGTAGCGGATGCTATCGTAGGTAGCCGCTACCATGGTTTATATATATTATTATTATTATTATTTTTATTTAATTTTTTTATATATTTTTTTTTTTTTAATTAATGAAAATAATTTCCAAATCCATAAAAACCACTTAACATAATTTACATAGAAATAATTTTTTCCTATTCAATAAAATTCATTCACAGAACTTTATTTCAATTACATTTTTTTTTAAATTAGATAATCCAATAAATTTAATTCACAATTAAATTTATTTCTAAATAAATCACATAGATTTATTTAAAGGACTATTACAACAAATCAAACCAGAGGGAATAATTTTTCCATAATAATTTTCCCAATGTTCTCAAAATTAAATTACTCCCATACACTAGAAAATTAACATCGGGCAAAGATTTTAATTCAAAACTTGATTTAACCAGAAGAGGGTTTTGAAACTGACAAATAATTTACACACACATCATTCAAAGAAAAATAGAAATATTTTCTAAAAACCCACAATCAAAGAAGTCATCCAACCTGGTATAGCTTGCCTAGAAGAAATTTGTAGAAGAGCCCTAATCTTTTCAATAAGCTTCCAATAAATTTCTTCACCTAAATTCTTGACCTGTTTCCTGTGTATCTAAAATAGAGACCTATTCCCTATTTAAACTAAAATTCTAGGTTCAATAGCTTTTTCTCAAAAACCTAAATTTTGGATTAAAGTAATTTTATTTTATGTTAGAATTTTATAACAAAAGATAAGGTAACATGCAATAATTAAAAATCATTATTCTTTCTTTTCTTTTCTCATGCAAATTAGTTAATTTTCTAAATAAAGAATTAAAACAATACTTTAATTCCAATTAATTCTTTTATTCATTTTATTTATGTATTCTTTTATTTATTTATTTATTTATTCTTTTATTTATTTATTTAAAATTCTAGGAACAATAAATATAATTAATCTAATTTATTTTTCCAATAAAATTTAAATAAAAATATATTTCTAATATCATGCAGCTTGCAACTTAATTTAATTAATTAATTAATTAAGTTTATGGAATTATCTCATAGTTGAATTGTTTATTCATTGAGATTATAAATTTAGTTAATTAAAAGAAATGCTTTTCTCCCTCATTTAATTTTTAATTAACAAAGCTAATAGTTGCATTTCACAATATTAATGAGGGTAAAATATTTTTAATTAAATTAAATTCTCAAAATCAATCTTACACACTATATAAAATAAATATGAATAAAACTCACTTTTCTAATCAAAA